>NW_027310289.1:50836-60836 GCF_047496795.1 Chiloscyllium punctatum
TGAGGGGAGGGTGAGGGTGGGGGAGGGGTCTGAGTGAGGGTGAGGAGGGTGAGGGTGAGGGAGGGTGAGGGTGAGGGTGAGGGTGAGGAGGGTGAGGGTGGGGGAGGGGTCTGAGTGAGGGTGAGTGAGGGTGAGGGTGAGGGAGGGTGAGGGTGAGGGTGAGGGAGGGTGAGGGTGAGGGTGGGGTCTGAGTGAGGGGTGAGGGTGGGGGAGGAGTCTGAGTGAGGGAGGGTGAGGGTGAGGGAGGGTGAGGGAGGGTGAGGGTGTGGGAGGGTGGGGGTGGGGGAGGGGTCTGAGTGAGGGTGAGGAGGGTGAGGGTGGGGAGGGGGAGGGGTCTGAGTGGGGGTGGGGGAGGGGTCTGAGTGAGGGTGGGGGTGGGGGAGGGGTCTGAGTGAGGGTGAGGGTGAGGGGTGGGGGAGGGTGAGGGTGGGGGAGGGGGGGAGGGGTCTGAGTGAGGGTGAGGGTGGGGGAGGGGGGTGGGGGAGGATGAGGAGGGTGAGGGTGGGGGAGGGTGAGGGTGAGGGTGAGGGGAGGGTGAGGGGTCTGAGTGAGGGGTGGGGGTGGGGGAGGGGTCTGAATGAGGGAGGGGGAGGGGTCTGAGTGAGGGTGGGGGTGGGGGAGGGTCTGAGGGAGGGTGGGGGAGGGGGAGGGTGAGGGTGAGGATGAGGAGGGTGAGGGTGGGGGAGGGGTCTGATGGAGGGTGGGGGTGGGGGAGGGGTCTGAGGGAGGGTGGGGAGGGGGAGGGTGAGGGTAAGGATGAGGAGGGTGAGGGTGGGGGAGGGGTCTGAGGGAGGGTGGGGGTGGGGTCTGAGGGAGGGTGGGGGTGGGGGAGGGGTCTGAGGGAGGGTGGGGGAGGGTTGAGGGGTCTGAGGGAAGGTGGGGGTGGGGGAGGGGTCTGAGGGAGGGTAGGGGAGGGGTCTGAGGGAGGGTGGGGGAGGGGTCTGAGGGAGGGGTCTGAGGGAGGGTGAGGGGTCTGAGGGAGGGTGAGGGAGGGGGAGGGGTCTGAGTGAGGGTGGGGGAGGGGGAGGGGTCTGAGTGAGGGTGGGGAGGGGGAGGGGTCTGAGGGAGGGTGGGGGAGGGGGAGGGGTCTGAGGGAGGGTGGGGGCGGGGTCTGAGGGAGGGTGGGGGTGGGGGAGGGGTCTGAGGGAGGGTGGGGGAGGGGGAGGGGTCTGAGGGAGGGTGGGTGTGGGGGAGGGGTCTGAGGAGGGTGGGGGAGGGGGAGGGGTCTGAGGGAGGGTGGGTGTGGGGGAGGGGGTCTGAGGGAGGGTGGGGGAGGGGTCTGAGGGAGGGTGGGGGTGGGGGAGGGGTCTGAGGGAGGGTGGGGGAGGGGTCTGAGGGAGGGTGGGGGAGGGGTGTGAGGGTGGGGGAGGGGTCTGAGGGAGGGTGGGGGAGGGGTCTGAGGGAGGGGGAGGGGTCTGAGGGAGGGTGGGGGAGGGGGAGGGGTCTGAGTGAGGGTGGGGGAGGGGGAGGGGGTCTGAGGGGGGGTGGGGGAGGGGTCTGAGGGAGGGGGAGGGGGTCTGAAGGAGGGGTCTGAGGGTGGGGGAGGGGGTCTGAGGAGGGGGAGGGGTCTGAGGGAGGTGGGGGAGGGGGGAGGGGTCTGAGGGAGGGTGGGGGAGGGGGAGGGGTCTGAGGGAGGGTGGGGGAGGGGTCTGAGGGAGGGGGAGGGGTCTGAGGGAGGGGGAGGGGTCTGAGGGAGGGTGGGGGAGGGGTCTGGGGGAGGGGGAGGGGTCTGAGGGAGGGGGAGGGGTCTGAGGGAGGGGAGGGGGAGGGGTTCTGAGGGAGGGGGAGGGGTCTGAGGGAGGGAGGGGGAGGGGGAGGGGTCTGAGGGAGGGTGGGGGAGGGGTCTGAGGGAGGGGGAGGGGTCTGAGGGGAGGGAGGGGGAGGGGGAGGGGTCTGAGGGAGGGTGGGGGAGGGGTCTGAGGGAGGGGGGAGGGGTCTGAGGGAGGGAGGGGGAGGGGTCTGAGGGAGGGTGCAGTGTGATGGACAGTGGGCTGTCTCTCTCAGACAGGAGAAGGGGGAGGAGCTGGAGGACAGTCGGCAGGAGCTGGAGGAGCTGCAGAAGGATTGTCATCAGCTCCAGAAACAGGTACAGCAGCTGCCCCTCCCCCCTCCACGGGTGCCCCCCCCCCACACCCCACCCCCCACCCCCCCCACCCGTCCTCTCCCCCCACCCCCCCCACCCCCCCCACCCGTCCACCCCCCACACCCCCCCCAACCACGACCCCCTCCACCCCCCACACACCCCACCTCACCCCTCACACACCCCACCCCCACCCGTCCTCCCCCCAACCCCCCCTACACACCCCACTCCCACCCCCCCACCCGTCCACCCCCACACCCCCCCCCAACCACACCCCCTCCACCCCCCCCACACACCCCACCCCACCCCCCCACCCGTCCACCCGTCCACCCCCCACCCCACCCCCCCACCCGTCCACCCGTCCACCCCCCACCCCCCCCCCCCCCACACCCCCTCCACCCCACCCCCCCCACACACCCCCTCCAACCCCCCACACACCCCACCACCCGTCCACCCGACCACCCCCCACCCCCCCCACACACCCCACCTCACCCCCCCCACACCCCCCCCCCACACACCCCCACCTCACCCCCCCACCCGTCCACCCCCCACCCCCCCCCACACGTCCACTCACCCACCCCCCAACCACCCCCCCACCCCCTCCACCCCCCAACCCCCCCCACCCCTCCACCCCCCCCTCCACCCCCACCCCCCCCCACACACCCCCTCCACCCCACCACCCGTCCACCCTTCCACACCCCCCTCCACTCCCCCACCTCACCCCCCCACCCCCCCCCCACCACACCCAACCCCACCCCCCCACCCTCCCCTCCCACCCCCCCACCCCCCCCCCCACACACCCCACCCCCACCCCCCCACCCTCCCCTCCACCCCCCCACCCTCCCCTCCACCCCCCCACCCCATATTCTGATATTCTGATGTATTTGTGAGTCTGTAGCACCCCCCACCCCCTCGATTCCATATCGATATTTCAAGGAATCGGTTTCGCTGTCAGTTTCATACAGAATCCAATCTCAGTCCCTCCAAATTCACCACAATCTCCACTCAGCTCCGTCCACATCGGAAACTGTTCGGCTAATTCTCCACCTCATACCGAAAGACAGCACGGGGTTAGATACAGGGTAAAGCTTCCTCTACACTGTCCCCCCCATCAAACTCTCCCCAGGACAGGGACAGCACGGGTCCAGATACAGAGTAAAGCTCCCTCTACACTGTCCCCCTATCAAACACTCCCCAGGACAGGGACAGCACGGGGTTAGATACAGGGTAAAGCTTCCTCTACACTGTCCCCCCATCAAACACTCCCCAGGGACAGGGACAGCATGGGGTTAGATACAGAGTAAAGCTCCCTCTACACTGTCCCCCCATCAAACACTCCCAGGACAGGGACAGCACGGGGTTTAGATACAGAGTAAAGCTCCCTCTACACTCTCCCCCCCCATCAAACACTCCCAGGGACAGGGACAGCACGGGGTTAGATACAGAGTAAAGCTCTCTCTACACTGTCCCCCATCAAACACTCCCAGGGACCAGGACAGCACGGGGTTAGATACAGAGTAAAGCTCCCTCTACACTGTCTCCCAGGACAGGGAGATTGCTGTGAGCTGCCGCAGTGTGAGAATGAGGTTGGGTTTGGTGTTTATCTCGGTGTTGGGGAGCTGTGTTGATCTCGGGCACTGCTGCCTCACCGACGATACTGAGGGACCTCAGTTACAAAACCGTTACAGCATGGCATGCTGCCAGTGGCCCCAGAAGGATGGAGTCAGAAACGTTGCGAGCCCTTCTGTGATTGGCTGATAATATACTGAACGCCGCCTACCAGCCTCCCTCGAAATCCCCGACCTGAATCCGGTGTCTCTCGCCCTCAGAACCGGGAGCTGGTGTTAGAAGCCCGAGCGGCCAGGACCTATCGGGATGGAGGTGGACATCCTCCGCGAGAAGGCCACCCGAGTCGACAGGCTCCAGAGTGAGGTCAAGGCCTACAAGGAACGTCTCAATAGCATCGAGTTCTACCGGGGCAAGGTGGAGGTAGGCTTCAATGTGGGGCGAGGTGGAGTCAAGCCTCAGTGAGGGGGAAAGATGGGAGTAGGCCTCAGTGAGGGGGATAAGGTGGGGTAAGGTCTTAGTGAGGGGGAAAGGTGGGGGTAAGGTCTCAGTGAAGGGGGAAAAGTGGAGTAGGCCTCAGTGGGAGGGTAAGGTGGTGAGTAGGCCTCAATGAGGGGAAAAGGTGGGGGTAGGCCTCAGTGAGGGGGATAAGGTGGGGGTAAGGTCTTAGTGAGGGGGGAAGGTGGGGTAGACCTCAGTGAGGGGGAAAGGTGGGGTAAGGTCTCAGTGAGGGGGAAAGGTGGGGGTAAGGTCTTAGTGAGGGGGAAGGTGGGGGTAGACCTCAGTGAGGGGGGAAGGTGGGGGTAGACCTCAGTGAGGGGGGGAAAGGTGGGGGTAAGGTCTCAGTGAGGGGGGAAAGGTGGGGGTAAGGTCTCAGTGAGGGGGGGGAAGGTGGGGGTAAGGTCTCAGTGAGGGTGGAAAGGTGGGGGTAAGGTCTCAGTGAGGGGGGGAAAGGTGGGGGTAAGGTCTCAGTGAGAGGGAAAGGTGGGGGTAAGGTCTCAGTGAGGGGGGGAAAGGTGGGGGTAAGGTCTCAGTGAGGGGGGAAGGTGGGGGTGAGGCCTCAGTGAGGGGGAAAGGTGGGGGTAAGGTCTCATGAGGGGGGAAAGGTGGGGGTAGGCCTCAGTGAGGGGAAAAGATGGGGGTAGACCTCAGTGATGGGGGAAAGGTGGGGGTAAGGTCTCAGTGAGGGGGAAAAGTGGGGGTAGGCCTCAGTGAGGGGACAAGGTGGAGTAGGACTCAGTGAGGGGGGAAAGGTGGGGGTAAGGTCTCAGTGAGGGGGAAAGGTGGGGGTAAGGTCTCAGTGAGGGGGGGAAGGTGGGGTTAGGCCTCAGTGAGGGGGGAAAGGTGGGGGTAAGGTCTCAGTGAGGGGGAAAAAGGTGGGGTTAGACCTCAGTGAGGGGGGAAAGGTGGGGGTAAGGTCTCAGTGAGGGGAAAGGTGGGGGTAAGGTCTCAGTGAGGGGGGGGAAGGGGGGGGAAGGTGGGGGTAGGCCTCAGTGAGGGGGAAAGGTGGGGGTAGGCCTCAGTGAGGGGAAAGGTGGGGGTAAGGTCTCAGTGAGGGGGAAAGGTGGGGGTAAGGTCTCAGTGAGGGGACAAGGTGGGAGTAGGACTCAGTGAGGGGGGGAAGGTGGGGGTAAGGTCTCAGTGTGGGGAGGAAGTGGTGGGTGAGGGGTGGGGGGGGGAAGCGGGTGAGTGCTTATTAACCCCCTCGAGTGTTGGAAATGCACTAATGAGGAAAACGGGAGCAAGTGAGGGAGAGGGGACTGGGCCGGATGGGTCAGCCATGTTCCTATCCAATGGTGGAGCAGCCCCGAGGGGCTGAATGGCCTACTGTGGGTCCTGATTTCCTTGTTTCGATGAGCACCGTGCTTCCCCCCACACCCCCCCCCCCCCCCCACCACCTCCCCCCCCCCCCACCACCACCCCACAGCCAGGCTTCGTCTCCCACCCCTCAGACCCAACAGGGGGCAGGATGCATTGACCTCCGAACCGTTGCTGACGAGGGAGGGAAAGGGCGATCAGCAATACTGCGAGGGGTGGGGGGGGGGGGTTAGAAATAAGGCCGTTCCTCTCCCGTCAACCCCCTCCTCCCCCAAACCCTGGACCCCTCGCTCCTGTTCAACCTAAAATGGAGGACGGGTAGTATTGAACCTGGGCCTGTTTGGAGTCTGCTGCGGGATCCTCCTGTGCCGTTCGGAGAGGGTGCGTCAGCCAGAAAGCCCCTCTCCAATCCCCCACTCCTCATCCTCCGCTCCGATGCTCAGGAAAGGTGAGGGAAGGGGCTGACGTTGTGGTGGTGGTGGTGGGGGTGGGGGAGGGGGCGAAGGGGGTGTTGGGTGGCGCGATGACCCCAGTGGTCGATCAAGCCGGGTGTCACAGCGCACGCGCGCGTGAGAGAGAGAGAGTCTGTGGTTAACGGCCTCGTGCTTTCTTTTCTGTTTTGAACTAACCTTGTCCCCGGGGGGGCGGTGGGACGCTCACCCCTCCCTCCCCTCGCCCTCGCCCACCGTCACCCTGACCCCCCCCCCCCCCCCCAACCCCCCCCCTGTAACCGCTGCCACCCCGGGGGGGGGGCAGGAGGAGCGAGAGTACAGCCGGGCCCTGCTGGAGACGAAGACTATCCTGGAGGAACAGCTGGAGGCAGCCCGCGCGCGATGCGATCGGCTCCACCAGCTGGAGAAGGAGGGACTGCTGCTCCGAACGGCCCTCACCGACCTCGAGATGGTGAGTCAGGGGAGGGGGGGGGGGATACGAGGCATCTCGGTTCCTCTACTGGGGGGGGGGGAGAAAATATTGGGGCAGAGGGAAGGAGGGTCGACCCTGAGCTAGTGCTAACGTTCGAGAGAGCGGGAGAGAGAGAGAGAGAGAGAGACAGAGAGAGAGACAGTGTGACTGAGAGTGAGAGTGAGAGTGAGAGAGAGTGATAGTGTGTGTGTGAGTGAGAGTGTGAGTTTGACAGAGAGTGAGAGGGTGTGTGTGACTGAAAGTGAGTGAGAGTGAGTGTGGATGAGAGTGAGTGTGGATGAGAGAGAGAGGCTGTGTATGTGTAAGAGTGAGTGTGACTGACAGTAAGTGAGTGAGTGTGAGTGAGTGTGTGTGAGAGTGAGTGAGTGTGTGTGAGTGTGAGAGAGTGTGTGACTGAAGGTGAGTGAGAGTGTGTGTGTGAGAGAGTGTGTGTGTGAGAGAGTGTGTGTGTGAGAGAGAGTGAGTGTGTGTGTGAGTGTGAATGAGAGAGAGGCTGTGTATGTGTGAGAGAGTGAGTGTGTGTGAGAGAGTGTGTGAGAGTGTGAGAGAGTGTGTGACTGAAGGTGAGTGAGAGTGAGTGTGGATGAGAGAGAGAGAGAGACTGTGTATGTGTAAGAGTGAGAGTGAGTGAGTGTGTGTGTGAGAGAGTGACTGTGTGTGTGAGTGTGTATGTGTGAGTGTGTGTGAGAGTGAGTATGTGTGTGTGTGAGAGTGAGAGAGTGTGTGTGTGTGTGAGTGAGAGAGTGTGTATGTGTGAGAGTGAGTGTGTGTGACTGAAAGTGAGTGAGAGTGAGTGTGAATGAGAGAGAGGCTGTGTATGTGTAAGAGTGAGTGTGACTGAGAGAGTGTGTGTGCGAGAGTGTGTGTGAGTGAGAGTGTGAGAGTGTATGACTGAAAGTGAGTGAGTGTGAATGAGAGAGAGAGGCTGCGTATGTGTAAGAGTGAGTGTGACTGAGTGAGTGAGTGTATGTGTGAGAGAGTGAGTGAGTGTGTGTGAGAGTGTGTGAGTGTGATGAAGGTGAGTGAGAGTGAGTGTGGATGAGAGAGAGAGGCTGTGTATGTGTAAGAGTGAATGTGACTGAAAGTGAGTGAGTGTGTGAGAGTGAGAGTGTGTGTGTATGAGAGTGAGTGTGTGTGTTTGTGTGTGAGTGAGTGTGTGTGTGAGATTGTAAGTTTGTGACTGAAAGTGAGTGAGAGTGAGTGTGAATGAGAGAGAGGCTGTGTATGTGTAAGAGTGAGTGTGACTGAGAGAGTGAGTGTGTGTGAAAGAGTGTGTGTGAGAGAGTGTAAGTGTGTGTGAGAGTGAGTATGTGTGTGAGTGAGAGTGTGAATGAGAGAGAGGCTGTGTATGTGTAAGAGTGTGACTGAGAGAGTGAGTGTGTGTGCGTGAGAGTGTGAATGTGTGAGAGAGTCAGAGTGAGTGAAAATGTGTGTAAGAGAGTGTGTGAGTGTGTGTGTGTGACCGTCCTGTCCAGGTCAGGATGAGATGGCTGGTGGGTGGGTGGGTGTCTGGGGTTAAGGAAGGGCAGGAGTTCCAATTCCAGCTGCCCCACCCCCACCCTACAGGAAGTGAGTGTCAGCCCTGCATTTATCACCCGTCCCTAACTGCCCCCTTGGAGAGGGTGGGGAGAGAGCTGTGTTCCTGAACCACTGCGCAGGGAACCCCACACAGCATTGTTAGGGAGCAGGGGGGGGGTCCAGGATTCTGACCCAGAGATACTGAGGTCAGGATGGTGAGGGGCTCGGAGGGGAACTTGCGGGGTGGGGGGGGGTGGTGTTCCCATGTATCTGCTGCCCCTTGTCATTCCAGATGGAAGAGGGCATGGGTTTGGAAGGTGCTGCCTGAGGATCTTTGGGTGAGTTGGTGCAGTGTGTCTTGTAGATGGTACACACTGCTGCTACTCAGCGTTGGGGGAGTGGAGGGAGTGGGGATGTGATCTATATGGACTTCAGTAAGGCGTTTGACAAGGTTCCCCATGGGAGACTGATTAGCAAGGTTAGATCTCATGGAATACAGAGAGAACTAGCCATTTGGATACAGAACTGGCTCAAAGGTAGAAGACAGAGGGTGGTGGTTGTTTTTCAGACTGGAGGCCTGTGACCAGTGGAGTGCCACAAGGATCGGTGCTGGGCCCTCTACTTTTTGTCATGTACATAAATGATTTGGATGCGAGCATAAGAGGTACAGTTAGTAAATTTGCAGATGACACCAAAATTGGAGGTGTAGTGGACAGTGAAGAGGGTTACCTCAGATTACAACAGGATCTGGACCAGATGGGCCAATGGGCTGAGAAGTGGCAGATGGAGTTTAGTTCAGAAAAATGTGAGGTGCTGCATTTTGGGAAAGCAAATCTTAGCAGGACTTGTACACTTAATGGTAAGGTCCTAGGGAGTGTTGCTGAACAAAGAGACCTTGGAGTGCAGGTTCATAGCTCCTTGAAAGTGGAGTCGCAGGTAGATAGGATAGTGAAGAAGGCGTTTGGTATGCTTTCCTTTATTGGTCAGAGTATTGAGTACAGGAGTTGGGAGATCATGTTGCGGCTGTACAGGACATTAGTTAGACCACTGTTGGAATATTGCGTGCGATTCTGGTCTCCTTCCTATCGGAAAGATGTTGTGAAACTTGAAAGGGTTCAGAAAAGATTTACAAGGATGTTGCCAGGGTTGGAGGATCTGAGCTACAGGGAGAGGCTGAACAGGCTGGAGCTGTTTTCCCTGGAGCGTCGGAGGCTGAGGGGTGACCTTAGAGAGGTTTACAAAATCATCAGGGGCTTGGATAGGATAAATAGACAAAGTCTTTTCCCTGGGGTGGGGGAGTCCAGAACTAGAGGGCATAGGTTTAGTGTGAGAGGGGAAAGATATAAAGGAGACCTAAGGGGCAACTATTTCACACAGAGGGTGGTACGTGTATGGAATGAGCTGCCAGAGGATGTGGTGGAGGCTGGTACAATGACAACATTTAAGAGGCATTTGGATGGGTATATGAATAGGAAGGGTTTGGAGGGATATGGGCCGGGTGCTGGCAGGTGGGACTAGATTGGGTTGGGATATCTGGTCGGCATGGACAGGTTGGACCGAAGGGTCTGTTTCCATGCTGTACATCTCTATGACTCTATGTGGGGCCGATCGAGTGGGGGCTGCTTTGTCAGGATGGTGAGGGGCTCGGAAGGGAATTTTGAGTTTCTCGAGTGTTGTTGGAGCTGCCCCCCATCCAGGGGCAAGTGGGGAGTGTTCCCTCACCCTCCTGACTTGTAGATGGTGGGACAGGCTTTGGGGGGGAGGGGGAGCGGGGGGAGTCAGGAGGGGAGTTACTTACAGAGTCCTAGAGTCCCAGGGAGCTCTGCTGCAGGATTCCCAGCCTCCGAGTTGCTCTGGGATCGGCAGAATTTCCGAGGATTGGTCTCGTTCAGTTCCTGGTCAACGGTAACCCCTGGGGGGGTGGGGGGTGGGGGGGGGGGGGGGGGAGGGGGGATACATCAAAAGGACATCTGGAGGGAGAGGTCCACCAGAGAGAGGCTGACGCCATTTCCCCTGCGGGTATTCCCAGGAACGGGAAGCAGATCGGAGGCGAATCGAAGAGCTGCTGGAGGAGAACCTGACCCTGGAGATGCA
>NW_027310289.1:65836-85836 GCF_047496795.1 Chiloscyllium punctatum
TCTGTCCCGGGAGCTAGGCCGCATTCGCCTGCTGAACGAGGAGCTCCGAGGGCGGGCTACGGAGCTGGAAAGCAGCCTGGGGAGGCTCCCGGCGCTGGAGGAGAAGGCCTCAGGACTGCAGGCCGAGAACGGGAGGCTCCGCCAGAGCCTAGAGACGGTCACCGCGAGGCTCGAGGCCTCAGAGCAGGAGAGGGCCCGTTGCGAGGAGGAGAGCCTGAGGCTAAGGGAGGCGGAGGGGGCGGCGCTGGAGCGGGCCGAGACGGAGAATCGGGAGCTGGGGAGGGAGAGGGACCGGCTGCGCAGGGAGGCGGCCCGGCTGGAGGGGGCCCTCGCCAGGGGTCAGGAGCAGGCTTCGGCCTACCGGGCCGCCCAGTCGGAGCTTCAGCAGCTCCGCCGGAGCCTGGAGGGCACCAGGGGGCGCCTCTCGGAGCTGGAGAAGGAGGCCGAGGAGTCAGAGGCGGAGGCCCAGAGGCGGCAGCGGGAGCTGGAGGAGCAGCGGGCGGCGTGCGGCCTGTTGGAGCAGGCCCGACAGGCCCTGGAGCAGGAGTTGGAGCAGGCCGAGGGGGAGAGGAGGCAGCTGGCCAAGGAGAAGCGGCGCCTCAGGCAGCACGCGCAGAGCCGCGACACCTCCCTGGAGGAGCAGAGCCAGCGGGCGGCTGGGCTGGAGCTCGAAAACCGACGCCTGCTGCAGGAGATCAGCCGGGCCCAGGAGGACCGCGACAGCCTGGCGGAGGCCCAGGCCGAGAACTCCCAGCTCCTGCAGCAGCTTGCCGTCAGCAAGGGAGAAGCCTCTGGCCTTCGTGAGGTCAGTCTCCTTCACCATCCCCTCCCCCTCGCAGACGTTTCACTGGGGCCATCCCATACTTGAGGGGCCCAACGGCCTCTTTGGCGCGATGTGACCCTCGAGAATCGCGTCGCTGCGGGTCAGAAGTCACGTGTAGGCCTGTATTGGGTAAGACGGTGGGGGGGGGAGCAGATTTCCACCCCATTAGAGGGGCGTACGTGAACCAGATGGGGCTCCTCGTTATCCTCAGTGTTTTCGTTTCAAATACACGACCCCCACCAAATCGCCTGTTGTCAATAATTCAAACCATGTCTGAGCCCGTTTGCTCAGGATCTTCGGGAGGGTTTAAATAAATCCAACAGGGGGTTGGGACCCTCAGTTGTATTTCCAGTGTACAGAAGGTTGAGAGAAGTGAGGTCAGAAATGTGGCCGCAAGAGGGCACCGGCAAGTTAGAAGTTGGTTTGAAGTGCGTCGACTTCAACGCCAGGAGCATCCGAAACAATCTTTGAGCACGGATTGGTTCCTGGGGTTTCCACGTTGTGGCCGATTCGGAGACACGGGTAGAGCAGGGACAGGAATGGTTACTGCAGGAGTTAGAGGGGGATTCTCACCCCTGCTCATGGTGCCCAATCCCTCTCTCTGTCTCTCTAAAAGGTGTCTCCAAGGACAGACAGGTGAGCGATATGGTAGGCCATGGTGAGTTCCTGACAGCCTGCCTGCCCAGGCCTGACGATACCCTCTTGGGCCAGGCCTTTGGGAGTAGGCCCCAAGGGGAGCTCCCCATCACCATCCTCCCCCCTCTCACCAGAGTACCCGAGGAAGGGTCTACTCACCGTGGAGGGGGAGTCACTGCCTGATCCCTGGGGTAGGTGGGACTGTCCTGCTGAGGAGACCAGCACCGTAATCTCCGGAGTTTAGGCAAACGAGAAGGGGGGGGATGCAGGGAGGAGGTGTTCCCTCATTGGCTGGGGAGTTAGGTCTGGACTCAACAGGGAACACACACACACACACACTTATTCACACTCACGCACACACGCTCATACACACACACACACACTCACTCAGACACACTCTTTAATACAGACGCACGCACGTGTGCACAACACACGCTCACACACACTCACTTATAAACTCTCTCTCACACACACACTCGCTCATACACTTGCACCCACACACACATGCCACATTAAAGGGTCGGCCATTTTGGGACTGAGATGTGACGGTATTTCTTCACTGGGAGGGTAGGGGGACCTTTAGAATCCTCCCCCCCACCCCCACCCCCCTCCGGGAAACAGTGGAGGCTCAGTCACTGAGAACATCCAAGATGAGACCGAGAGGCTTTTAAACATTAAAGATAGTGAGGGACTGTGTGGGAAAAACGGTGTTGAGGAACAGCATCAGCCATGGTCGTGTGGAATGGGGCAGCAGGCCACAAAGGGGCTGAGTGGCCTGTTTCTGTCCTCCCACGCCCCTCCCCCGCCTTCCCACACCCCACTGACCTTTGACCTTATCGCCACAGGACCTGATGAGTGAGAAACTGAGGGCCCAGGGGCTCAGTAACCAACTGGACAGTCTGAGTCACAAACTAGAACGGATGGGCATCGAACAGGGCCAAGTGCTGCCTGCAGGCGAGGAGAGGTAGGTACCCGCTGTCCCAGGCTCACTCCCTGGGGACTAGGCCCCTCAATCGCTGGAGACTGGGCCCCTCACTCCCTGGGGACTAGGCCCCTCACTCCCTGGGGACTAGGCCCCTCACTCCCTGGGGACTAGGCCCCTCACTCCCTGGGAACTAGGCCCCTCACTCCCTGGGGACTGGGCCCCTCACTCCCCGGGGACTGGGCCCCTCACTCCCTGGGGACTGGGCCCTCACTCCCCGGGGACTAGGCCCCTCACTCCCTGGGGACTAGGCCCCTCACTCCCCGGGGACTGGGCCCCTCATTCCCTGGGGACTAGGCCCTCACTCCCTGGGGATTAGGCCCCTCACTCCCTGGGGATTAGGCCCCTCACTCCCCGGGGACTGGGCCTCTCACTCCCTGGGGACTGGGCCCCTCACTCCCCGGGGACTGGGCCCCTCACTCCCCGGGGACTAGGCCCCTCACTCCCTGGGGACTAGGCCCTCACTCCCTGGGGACTAGGCCCCTCACTCCCTGGGGACTAGGCCACTCACTCCCTGGGGACTAGGCCCCTCACTCCCCGGGGACTGGGCCCCTCACTCCCCGGGGACTGGGCCCCTCACTCCCCGGGGACTGGGCCCCTCACTCCCCGGGGACTGGGCCCCTCACTCCCCGGGGACTGGGCCCCTCACTCCCCGGGGACTGGGCCCCTCACTCCCCGGGGACTGGGCCCCTCACTCCCCGGGGACTGGGCCCCTCACTCCCCGGGGACTGGGCCCCTCACTCCCCGGGGACTGGGCCCCTCACTCCCCGGGGACTGGGCCCCTCACTCCCCGGGGACTGGGCCCCTCACTCCCCGGGGACTGGGCCCCTCACTCCCCGGGGACTGGGCCCCTCACTCCCCGGGGACTGGGCCCCTCACTCCCTGGGGACTGGGCCCTCACTCCCCGGGGACTAGGCCCCTCACTCCCTGGGGACTGAGCCCTCACTCCCTGGGGACTAGGCCCCTCACTCCCCGGGGACTGGGCCCCTCACTCCCTGGGGACTGGGCACTCACTCCCTGGGGACTGGGCCCCTCACTCCCTGGGGACTGGGCCCCTCACTCCCTGGGGACTGGGCCCCTCACTCCCCGGGGACTGGGCCCCTCACTCCCCGGGGACTAGGCCCCTCACTCCCTGGGCCCCTCACTCCCCGGGGACTAGGCCCCTCACTCCCTGGGCCCCTCACTCCCCGGGGACTAGGCCCCTCACTCCCCGGGGACTAGGCCCCTCACTCCCCGGGGACAGGGCCCTCACTCCCTGGGGACTGGGCCCCTCACTCCCCGGGGACTAGGCCCCTCACTCCCCGGGGACTGGGCCCCTCACTCCCCGGGGACTGGGCCCCTCACTCCCTGGGGACTAGGCCCCTCACTCCCTGGGGACTAGGCCCCTCCCTCCCTGGGGACTGGGCCCCTCACTCCCTGGGGATGGGCCCCTCACTCCCTGGGGACTCGGCCCCTCACTCCCCGGGGACTAGGCCCCTCACTCCCTGGGGACTGGGCCCCTCACTCCCTGGGGACTGGGCCCCTCACTCCCTGGGGACTGGGCCCTCACTCCCTGGGGACTAGGCCCCTCACTCCCCGGGGACTAGGCCCTCACTCCCTGGGGACTAGGCCCCTCACTCCCCGGGGACTAGGCCCCTCACTCCCCGGGGACTAGGCCCCTCACTCCCCGGGGACTAGGCCCCTCACTCCCCGGGGACTAGGCCCCTCACTCCCCGGGGACTAGGCCCCTCACTCCCCGGGGACTAGGCCCCTCACTCCCTGGGCCCCTCACTCCCCGGGGGCTAGGCCCCTCACTCCCTGGGGACTAGGCCCCTCACTCCCCGGGGACTGGGCCCCTCACTCCCCGGGGACTGGGCCCCTCACTCCCCGGGGACTGGGCCCCTCACTCCCTGGGGACTGGGCCCTCACTCCCCGGGGACTAGGCCCCTCACTCCCTGGGGACTGAGCCCTCACTCCCTGGGGACTGGGCCCCTCACTCCCTGGGGACTGGGCCCCTCACTCCCCGGGGACTGGGCCCCTCACTCCCCGGGGACTAGGCCCCTCACTCCCTGGGCCCCTCACTCCCCGGGGACTAGGCCCCTCACTCCCTGGGCCCCTCACTCCCCGGGGACTAGGCCCCTCACTCCCCGGGGACTAGGCCCCTCACTCCCCGGGGACAGGGCCCTCACTCCCTGGGGACTGGGCCCCTCACTCCCCGGGGACTAGGCCCCTCACTCCCCGGGGACTGGGCCCCTCACTCCCCGGGGACTGGGCCCCTCACTCCCTGGGGACTAGGCCCCTCACTCCCTGGGGACTAGGCCCCTCACTCCCTGGGGACTAGGCCCCTCCCTCCCTGGGGACTGGGCCCCTCACTCCCTGGGGATGGGCCCCTCACTCCCTGGGGACTCGGCCCCTCACTCCCCGGGGACTAGGCCCCTCACTCCCTGGGGACTGGGCCCCTCACTCCCTGGGGACTGGGCCCCTCATTCCCTGGGGACTGGGCCCTCACTCCCTGGGGACTAGGCCCCTCACTCCCCGGGGACTAGGCCCTCACTCCCTGGGGACTAGGCCCCTCACTCCCCGGGGACTAGGCCCCTCACTCCCCGGGGACTAGGCCCCTCACTCCCCGGGGACTAGGCCCCTCACTCCCTGGGGACTAGGCCCCTCACTCCCCGGGGACTAGGCCCCTCACTCCCCGGGGACTAGGCCCCTCACTCCCCGGGGACTAGGCCCCTCACTCCCTGGGCCCCTCACTCCCCGGGGGCTAGGCCCCTCACTCCCTGGGGACTAGGCCCCTCACTCCCCGGGGACTAGGCCCCTCACTCCCCGAGGACTGGGCCCTCACTCCCTGGGGACTGGGCCCCTCACTCCCTGGGGACTAGGCCCCTCACTCCCCGGGGACTAGGCCCCTCACTCCCCGGGGACTAGGCCCCTCACTCCCCGGGGACTAGGCCCCTCACTCCCCGGGGACTAGGCCCCTCACTCCCCGGGGACTAGGCCCCTCACTCCCCGGGGACTAGGCCCCTCACTCCCTGGGCCCCTCACTCCCCGGGGGCTAGGCCCCTCACTCCCCGGGGACTGGGCCCTCACTCCCCGGGGACTGGGCCCCTCACTCCCTGGGGACTAGGCCCCTCACTCCCCGGGGACTGGGCCCCTCACTCCCCGGGGACTGGGCCCCTCACTCCCCGGGGACTGGGCCCCTCACTCCCCGGGGACTGGGCCCCTCACTCCCCGGGGACTGGGCCCCTCACTCCCCGGGGACTGGGCCCCTCACTCCCCGGGGACTGGGCCCCTCACTCCCCGGGGACTGGGCCCCTCACTCCCCGGGGACTGGGCCCCTCACTCCCCGGGGACTGGGCCCCTCACTCCCCGGGGACTGGGCCCCTCACTCCCCGGGGACTGGGCCCCACACTCCCCGGGGACTGGGCCCCTCACTCCCCGGGGACTGGGCCCCTCACTCCCCGGGGACTGGGCCCCTCACTCCCCGGGGACTGGGCCCCTCACTCCCCGGGGACTGGGCCCCTCACTCCCCGGGGACTGGGCCCCTCACTCCCCGGGGACTGGGCCCCTCACTCCCCGGGGACTGGGCCCCTCACTCCCCGGGGACTGGGCCCCTCACTCCCCGGGGACTGGGCCCCTCACTCCCCGGGGACTGGGCCCCTCACTCCCCGGGGACTGGGCCCCTCACTCCCCGGGGACTGGGCCCCTCACTCCCCGGGGACTGGGCCCCTCACTCCCCGGGGACTGGGCCCCTCACTCCCCGGGGACTGGGCCCCTCACTCCCCGGGGACTGGGCCCCTCACTCCCCGGGGACTGGGCCCCTCACTCCCCGGGGACTAGGCCCCTCACTCCCCGGGGACTAGGCCCCTCACTCCCTGGGCCCCTCACTCCCCGGGGACTGGGCCCCTCACTCCCCGGGGACTGGGCCCCTCACTCCCCGGGGACTGGGCCCTCACTCCCCGGGGACTAGGCCCCTCACTCCCCGGGGACTAGGCCCCTCACTCCCCGGGGACTGGGCCCTCACTCCCCGGGGACTGGGCCCCTCACTCCCCGGGGACTAGGCCCCTCACTCCCCGGGGACTCGGCCCCTCACACCCTGGGCCCCTCACTCCCCGGGGACTAGGCCCCTCACACCCTGGGCCCCTCACTCCCCGGGGACTGGGCCCTCACTCCCCGGGGACTGGGCCCCTCACTCCCTGGGGACTGGGCCCCTCACTCCCCGGGGACTGGGCCCCTCACTCCCCGGGGACTGGGCCCCTCACTCCCCGGGGACTGGGCCCCTCACTCCCCGGGGACTGGGCCCCTCACACCCTGGGCCCCTCACTCCCCGGGGACTGGGCCCCTCACACCCTGGGCCCCTCACTCCCCGGGGACTAGGCCCCTCACGCCCCGGGGACTGGGCCCCTCACTCCCCGGGGACTGGGCCCCTCACTCCCCGGGGACTAGGCCCCTCACTCCCCGGGGACTGGGCCCTCACTCCCTGGGGACTAGGCCCTCACTCCCTGGGGACTGGGCCCCTCACTCCCCGGGAACTGGGCCCTCACTCCCCGGGGACTAGGCCCTCACTCCCTGGGGACTGGGCCCCTCACTCCCCGGGGACTGGGCCCCTCACTCCCCGGGGACTGGGCCCCTCACTCCCCGGGAACTGGGCCCTCACTCCCCGGGGACTAGGCCCTCATTCCCTGGGGACTGGGCCCCTCACTCCCCGGGGACTGGGCCCCTCACTCCCCGGGGACTGGGCCCCTCACTCCCCGGGGACTAGGCCCCTCACTCCCCGGGGACTAGGCCCCTCACTCCCTGGGGACTGGGCCCCTCACTCCCTGGGTCCCTCACTCCCTGGGGACTGGGCCCCTCACTCCCTAGGCCCCTCACTCCCCGGGGACTAGGCCCCTCACTCCCTGGGGACTGGGCCCCTCACTCCCTGGGTCCCTCACTCCCTGGGCCCCTCACTCCCTAGGCCCCTCACTCCCTGGGCCCCTCACTCCCTGGGGACTGGGCCCCTCACTCCCTGGGCCCCTCACTCCCTGGGCCCCTCGCTCTCACATATTGACAGACACTATCAGGGTGGAAAGGAGACCTTATGGAGGGGTAGGGGAGAGGCCCAGAGGGGATTGGGAGGACATCTAAATGAGAGACAACCCCACTCCACCCTCCCATTCTCGAGCCCTCACCTCCTTCTCAGACCCTCCCAATCCTTTACCACATCCGAGCTCCGTTTGGGATCCACCCATGAATGACATCTCTCTCTCCATCTCTCTCCCCATCCCCCGCCCCCTACTTCAGTAGTTTTCGGTTGTTGGAGGAGAGGTTGGACTCCGTTTTTAAGGACACTCTGACGATCCGGGAGACTCACATCGCCAACCTGAGGAGCCAACTGGAGGATGCTGGGAGGCGGAACCAGGAGCTCAGTGACCAGCTCCAGGAGGTGAGTGGGCAGTATCGGGAGCTCTCCCTGAAGGCAAGGACCGTGTGGGTGACCCCCTAATGTTCCCTCACCTCTTTCACTTCCTCCCCTTTGACCCTCCCCACCCGTCAAGCCCTTCACCCAGTCACACTCCCTTTGCCACTAGGAGACCTGTGCCCAACTCTGTCCATCGGCTTTCTGGCCTAGTCCCTCTCGATCTAAGGGTTTCTCGGCCCACAGCCCAGGCTTCCCGACCCAGTCCCTCTCGATCTAAGGGTTTCTCGGCCTACAGCCCAGGCTTCCCAGCCAGCCTGTCAATGGTCGCGTTGGGACTGTTGCTTGAATCCGCTCCACGGTCCCAAACCCCGCCAGCCCCCACCCTCGGAATGCCCCTTTGTCAGTGCCGTTACCCGTGGTCTCCCCCTCTCTTGCCCAGTTAAAGCGGGAGCTGGAAGAGCCAGAGCAGAGGGAAGAGTCACCGGGCAGGACAGTTGCCATGACGATGGAGGGTGAGGCGCCGTCTGAGGCCAAGTCGGAACGCCGGGAATCTCTGAGGGAAGTGAGCAGCGACCGTCTGATTGAGGTGGAGAGGAAGGTAAGGCCTATCCACCAGCCCCAAAGACCTGAGGCAGGGCAAGGGCCGATGGTCAGGAATTAGGCTATGGGCCTCCCACTCTGGCAGATGGGACCAGATTAGGTTAGGCTATCGGGTCGGTATGCACGAGTTGGGCCGAAGGGTCCGTTTCAGTGCTGTACATCCCCATGATGGTAAGAAAGTGGTGACTGCGTCCTTAACCAAGAACAGAAAGTTCTGGAAGCACTTGGCAGGTTTTGGAGAGAGAAAGAGGCAGGGAGAAGGAGAGAGGGAGAGAGAGACAAAAAGAGAGAGGGAGGGGAAGAAGAGCAGAAAAAGTCAGGAAAAGAGAAAGAGTCAGAGAGAGAGAGTGTTTGAAAGAGTGTCAGTGAGAGAGAGTCAGGGAGAGAGAGAGAGTCAGGGGGATAGAGAGAGAGAGTCAGGGGGGAGAGGGAGAGGGAGAGAGAGAGAGAGAGAGAGCCGGGTGGGGGGGGGGGGGGGGTGGGGGGGGGGGGAGGAGAGAGAGAGAGAGAGTCAGGGGGGAGAGAGAGCCAGGGGGATAGAGAGAAAGAGTCAGGGAGAGAGAGAGAGTCGGGGGATAGAGAGAGAGAGTGGGGGGGAAGAGAGAGAGTCAGGGGGGGAGAGAGAGTCGGGGGGAGAGAGAGAGAGAGAGAGCCAGGGGGGAGAGAGAGTCAGTGGGGAGAAAGAGAGAGAGAGAGAGTCGGTGGGGGGAGAGAGAGTCAGGGGGGAGAGTGAGTCAGGGGGATAGAGAGAGAGAGTCAGGAGGGGGAGAGAGAGAGAGAGAGCCAGGGAAAGAGAGAGAGAGAGAGAGAGTCGGTGGGGGGGGGAGAGAGAGTCAGGGGGGAGAGTGAGTCAGGGGGATAGAGAGAGAGAGTCAGGAGGGGGAGAGATAGAGTGTCAGGGAGAGAGAGAGAGAGAGTCGGGGAGAGAGAGAAAGAGTGTCGGGGAGAGAGAGAGAAAGTCGGGGAGAGAGAGAGGGTGTCAGGGAGAGAGAGTGTGTCAGGGAGAGAGAGAGAGAGAGAGAGAGAGAGAGAGTCGGGGAGAGAGAGAGAAAGAGAGAGCAAGAGTGAAAGAGAGAAAGACAGAGAGAAAAAAGAGAGAGTGAGAGCAATACATATGGAGAGAGAGAAATAGAGTGAGAAAGAAAGAGACAGACAGAGAAAAAGAGGAGAGAGACTTGGAGAGAGTGAGGGTGAATGTTTTGGGTGCAGTGAGTGTTCTTTCACCCTGAGCTGAGAGACAGACCGAGTGTGGAATCCTGACGAGGCCAGTCCCTGTGGCTGGGTTTGGTGTCAGTGAATGATTTCACGGTCAACGTGGTTTGGGTGAGGGAGCAGAGGGACACAGACGGTGGGGGATTGGTGAGAGATCCCAGAGGGAGGGACGGCCATGTCTCTGTGTCAGGGGGGGGGGTGTGTGTGGGGTGGGGGGGTGGGGGGGTGGGGGGGAGGGTAACGCAGACCGTCCGCGGCAAGTGCCCACCCCCCACCCCCTCGCTGACCCGGAGTCTCTCGCCGTTCACCCCGCAGAACGCCACCCTGCTGGCAGAGAAGCAGGCCCTGACGGTGGCCTTGGGCCAGCAGGAATCGGCGAATGGCAGTCTCCAGGCACAGATCCTGGTCCTGCAGAAACACACCGTGTCCCTCCAGGAGCAGAACAGCCGGCTGCAGGTGAGAGCGCCCAGCTCACCCCCATCGCGCGCCCTGCCCCGCAACCCCCCCCGCGCTCTGCATTTACGTAGCGCCTAGATCCACCCCACGCCCCTCAGAGCCCACCGAGCCCCTTGGCGCTGCCCACTCGGGAGACCCAGGCGGCGACCATTGCACAGCAAGACCCCACACGTCTATTAGTGGCTCTTGTTAGTTGAGGGGATCAGGATTGGCCTCAGGACCCCAGGGGGAGCTCTACAGCGACACCCCCCTCCCATGACCCACCCTCCCCTTTTTCTCCAATCAGGGATGAGGAATCCTAAACACCCGCCCCCCCCCCCCCCCCGCAACAAACCCGCGGCAACTTCCTTTACTCCACCAACTCCCCCACTCAAAAGATAGAAAGACAACACATCCATCAGTGCCCACTCCCTCAGCACTGACCCTCCGACAGTGCCCACTCCCTCAGTACTGACCCTCCGACAGTGCCCATTCCCTCAGCACTGACCCTCCGACAGTGCCCACTCCCTCAGCACTGACCCTCCGACAGTGCCCACTCCCTCAGCACTGACCTTCCGACAGTGCCCACTCCCTCAGCACTGACCCTCCGACAGTGCCCACTCCCTCAGCGCTGACCCTCTGACAGTGCGGCGCACCCTCAGCACTGACCCTCTGACAGTGCCCACTCCCTCAGCACTGACCATCCGACAGTGCCCACTCCTTCAGCACTGACCCTCCGACAGTGCCCACTCCTTCAGCACTGACCCTCCGACAGTACCCACTCCCTCAGCGCTGACCCTCCGACAGTGCCCACTCCCTCAGCACTGACCCTCCGACAGTGCCCTCTTACCTAGCACTGACCCTCCGACAGTGCCCGCTCCCACAGCACTGACCCTCCGACAGTGCCCACTCCCTCAGCACTGACCCTCCGACAGTGCCCACTCCCTCAGCACTGACCCTCCGACAGTGCCCACTCCCTCAGCTCTGACCCTCCAACAGTGCGGCGCTCCCTTAGCACTGACCCTCCGACAGTGCCCACTCCCTCAGCACTGACCCTCTGACAGTGCCCACTCCCTCAGCACTGACCCTCTGACAGTACCCACTCCCTCAGCACTGACCCTCCGACAGTACCCACTCCCTCAACACTGACCCTCTGACAGTGCCCACTCCCTCAGCACTGACCCTCCTGACAGTGCCCACTCCCTCAGCACTGACCCTCCTGACAGTGCCCACTCCCTCAGCACTGACCCTCTGACAGTGCCCACTCCCTCAGCACTGACCCTCTGACAGTACCCACTCCCTCAGCACTGACCCTCCGACAGTACCCACTCCCTCTGTACTGACCATCCGACAGTACCCACTCCTTCAGCACTGACCCTCCCACAGTGCCCACTCCTTCAGCACTGACCCTCCGACAGTGCACACTTCCTCAGCGCTGACCCTCCGACAGTGCCCACTCCCTCAGCGCTGACCCTCCGACAGTGCCCACTCCCTCAACACTGACCCTCCGACAGTGCCCACTCCTTCAGCACTGACCCTCCGACAGTGCACACGTCTTCAGCGCTGACCCTCCGACAGTGCCCGCTCCCACAGCACTGACCCTCCGACAGTGCCCACTCCCTCAGTACTGACCCTCCGACAGTGCCCATTCCCTCAGCACTGACCCTCCGACAGTGCCCACTCCCTCAGCACTGACCCTCCGACAGTGCCCACTCCCTCAGCACTGACCTTCCGACAGTGCCCACTCCCTCAGCACTGACCCTCTGACAGTGCCCACTCCCTCAGTACTGACCCTCCGACAGTGCCCATTCCCTCAGCACTGACCCTCCGACAGTGCCCATTCCCTCAGCACTGACCCTCCGACAGTGCCCACTCCCTCAGCACTGACCATCCGACAGTACCCACTCCTTCAGCACTGACCCTCCCACAGTGCCCACTCCTTCAGCACTGACCCTCCGACAGTGCACACTTCCTCAGCGCTGACCCTCCGACAGTGCCCACTCCCTCAGCGCTGACCCTCCGACAGTGCCCACTCCCTCAACACTGACCCTCCGACAGTGCCCACTCCTTCAGCACTGACCCTCCGACAGTGCACACGTCTTCAGCGCTGACCCTCCGACAGTGCCCGCTCCCACAGCACTGACCCTCCGACAGTGCCCACTCCCTCAGTACTGACCCTCCGACAGTGCCCATTCCCTCAGCACTGACCCTCCGACAGTGCCCACTCCCTCAGCACTGACCCTCCGACAGTGCCCACTCCCTCAGCACTGACCTTCCGACAGTGCCCACTCCCTCAGCACTGACCCTCTGACAGTGCCCACTCCCTCAGTACTGACCCTCCGACAGTGCCCATTCCCTCAGCACTGACCCTCCGACAGTGCCCACTCCCTCAGCACTGACCCTCCGACAGTGCCCACTCCCTCAGCACTGACCTTCCGACAGTGCCCACTCCCTCAGCACTGACCCTCCGACAGTGCCCGCTCCCTCAGCACTGACCCTCCGACAGTGCCCGCTCCCTCAGCACTGACCCTCCGACAGTGCCCGCTCCCTCAGCACTGACCCTCCGACAGTGCCCGATCCCTCAGCACTGACCCTCCGACAGTGCCCGCTCCCTCAGCGCTGACCCTCCGACAGTGCCCGATCCCTCAGCGCTGACCCTCCGACAGTGCCCGATCCCTCAGCACTGACCCTCCGACAGTGCCCACTCCCTCAGCGCTGACCCTCTGACAGTGCGGCGCACCCTCAGCACTGACCCTCTGACAGTGCCCACTCCCTCAGCACTGACCATCCGACAGTGCCCACTCCTTCAGCACTGACCCTCCGACAGTGCCCACTCCTTCAGCACTGACTCTCCGACAGTGCCCATTTCCTCAGCGCTGACTCTCCGACAGTGCCCACTTCCTCAGCGCTGACCCTCCGACAGTGCCCACTCCCTCAGCACTGACCCTCCGACAGTGCCCTCTTACCTAGCACTGACCCTCCGACAGTGCCCGCTCCCACAGCACTGACCCTCCGACAGTGCCCACTCCCTCAGCACTGACCCTCCGACAGTGCCCACTCCCTCAGCACTGACCCTCCGACAGTGCCCACTCCCTCAGCTCTGACCCTCCAACAGTGCGGCGCTCCCTTAGCACTGACCCTCCGACAGTGCCCACTCCCTCAGCACTGACCCTCTGACAGTGCCCACTCCCTCAGCACTGACCCTCTGACAGTACCCACTCCCTCAGCACTGACCCTCCGACAGTACCCACTCCCTCAACACTGACCCTCTGACAGTGCCCACTCCCTCAGCACTGACCCTCCTGACAGTGCCCACTCCCTCAGCACTGACCCTCTGACAGTGCCCACTCCCTCAGCACTGACCCTCTGACAGTACCCACTCCCTCAGCACTGACCCTCCGACAGTACCCACTCCCTCTGTACTGACCATCCGACAGTACCCACTCCTTCAGCACTGACCCTCCCACAGTGCCCACTCCTTCAGCACTGACCCTCCGACAGTGCACACTTCCTCAGCGCTGACCCTCCGACAGTGCCCACTCCCTCAGCGCTGACCCTCCGACAGTGCCCACTCCCTCAACACTGACCCTCCGACAGTGCCCACTCCTTCAGCACTGACCCTCCGACAGTGCACACGTCTTCAGCGCTGACCCTCCGACAGTGCCCGCTCCCACAGCACTGACCCTCCGACAGTGCCCACTCCCTCAGCACTGACCCTCCGACAATGCCCGCTCCCTCAGCACTGACCCTCCGACAGTGCGGCACTCCCTCAGCACTGACCCTCCGACAGTGCCCGCTCCCTCAGCACTGACCCTCCCACAGTGCCCACTCCCTCAGCAGCACTGACATTACGACGATGGGAGTATGGGAAGTTGGGTGTAATGACAGCAGTATATTTCCAGAGGGGGGGAAGCGGGGTGTCTTTGGAGGGTCTCTCATGTTGACTGGTTCGTCTCTCTGTCTCTCTCTGTGTCTCTCTTTCTCTCTCTCCCCCGTCCGTCCCTCTCCCCCCTTCTCTCTCCCTGTTCAGGCTGAGAACAGCAGCCTGGTCTCCCAGAATATGTCTGTGATTGCCCAGAGTAGCCAGTTGCAGTCAGAGCTGTCGGCTGTGCAGAGTGAGTACAGGAGCCTGGTGAAGGACAGTGATGAGGTTCAGAGTCGTCTCAGCTCAGTGCTCAGGGACCATGAGAAACTGGTGCTCCTCCACCAGGCCCAGGAGACTGAGCTGGACGCTCTGACCCACAAACACGGAGCAGTCAAAGGCAGCTACAAAACCCTCGAGACTGAACACAAGGAACTGGACAGCAGGTATGTCACTGTGCACTCGGGCAGACTGTTTCAACACACTCACACTCACACTCACAGGCTCACACACGCTCACAGGCTCACACACGCTCACACACTCACACGCTCACGTTCACATGCTCACACACACACGCTCACATGCTCACGTTCACATGCTCACACACTCACACGCTCACACGCACACTCACAGGTTCACATGCTCACGTTCACATGCTCACACACACACACGCTCACACGCACACTCACAGGCTCACATGCTCACGTTCACATGCTCACACACTCACACGCTCACGCTCACATGCACACACTCACACGCTCACGTTCACATGCTCACACACTCACACGCTCACACGCTCACATGCTCTCACACTCACACGCTCACGTTCACATGCTCACACACACGCTCACACTCACGCTCACACGCTCACGCTCACATGCTCACATTCACATGCTCACACACACACACGCTCACACTCACGCTCACGCTCACATGCACACACTCACACGCTCACATGCTCACGTTCACATGCTCACACACTCACACGCTCACACGCACACTCTCAGGCTCACATGCTCATGCTCACACACGCTCACACTCACACACTCACACATTCACACACTCACTCTCACGCTCACCCGTTCACACTCACATGCACTCACTCGCTCACACTCACACGCTCACGTTCACATGCTCACACAATCTCACGCTCACACTCACAGGTTCACATGCTCACGCTCACACACGCTCACAGACTCTCACATTCACACGCTCACTCTCACGCTCACACTCACACTCACATGCTCACACTCACACTCTCGCTCACACGCTCACGCTCAATCACATGCACACTCACTCACACGCTCACGCTCACGCTCACACTCACACTGTCGCCCACACTCTCGCTCACAGGCTCAATCTCATGCACACTCACTCAAACGCTGACGCTCACACGCTCAGACTTGCTCACACGCTCACATGTTCACATGCTCACACTCGCACACTCACAGGCTTACACTCATACGTTCACACGCTCACTCTCACACGCACGCACTCACATACTCTCACACTCTCGCACACACGCTCACGCTTGCATGCTCACACTCATTCTCAGACTCACAAGCTCACGCTCACAAGCTCACACACACATGTTCACGCTCACACGCTCATGCTCACACTATCACACTCACACTCACACTCACTCACACTCTTGCTCACACGCTAACACTCACTCGCTCACACTCATGCTCACATGCCCACACTCATGCTCACACATTCTCGCTCAAGCTCACAAGCTCACACTCACACATGCACTCACACACTCTCACACTATCGCTCACACTCTCACACACACTCTCGCATGCTCACATTCACACGCTCGCACTCACACTCACATGTTCACGCTCACATGTTCACACTCACAATCACATGTTCACACTCACACGCTCACGCTCACATGCTCACGCTCACACACGCTGACACTCTCACTTACACGCTCACACTCGCGTGCTCACACTCACAAGCTCACGCTCACACCTCACACTCACACGTTAACGCTCATATTATCACACTCACACACTCACACTTGCTCACACGCACACACACTCACGCTCACACACTCACATGTTCACATGCTCACACTCACGCTCACACTCACACGTTCACATGCTCACACTCACACGTTCACATGCTCACTCACATGCTTACACTCACGCTCACATTCACACACTCACATTCACATGCTCACATTCACACTCACGATCACACTCTCACACTCACTAACACTCATGCTCTCACGCTCACGCTCACACTCACACTCACACGCACTCACACTCTCGCTCACACTCTTGCTCGCACGCTCACGCTCGTATGCTCACACTCATGCTCACACTCACAAGCTCACGCTCACATGCTCACAGGCTCACGTTCACACTATCAACTCACATGCTCACACTCTTGCTCACATGCTTACATGCTCACGCCCACGCTCACATACTCACACATTCATACACTCACACACTCACACACTCAAACTCACATGCTCACACTCGCACACTCACACGCTCACACTCACACGTTCACACACTCACTCACACGCTCACACTCACACGCTCACATTCACACTCTCATGCTCACACTCTCACACACTCTCACACTCTCGTTCACACTCATGCTCACACTCACATGCTCACACTCTGCCATGCTCACATGCTCACACGCTCTCATGCTCACACTCACACTCACACTCTCTCTCACACTCATGCTCACGCTCACTCGCTCAACCACATGCTCACACACTCATGCTCAGGCTCACTCACACTCACCGGTTCACACTCACGCTCACACTCACTCACATGCTCACATTCACGTGCACACTCACGCTCACAGGCTCACATGCTTACGCTCACACTCACATGCTCACACTCACTCACAAACTCACACACAAACTTTCACACTCTCACGCTCACATGCTCACACACTCACTTTCACGTGCACACACTCACACTCTCGCTTACACACCCACGCTCACAAGCTCACACTCACAAGCTCCTGCTCATACGCTCACTCTCTCACATTCACATTCACACACTCACACGCTCACCCGCACATGCTCACACTGAAACTCACACTCGCACACTCACACGCTCACTTACCCGCTCACGCTCACACACTCACATTCGCTCACTCTCATGCTCACACTCACACTCAGATGCACACACTCACACTCAATCGCTCACACTCAATCGCTCACACTCTCACACTCACACATAAGCTCACACTTACGCTCACACTTACGCTCACACTTACGCTCACACTCATGCTCACACTCATGCTCACACACGCTCACATGCTCACGCTCACACGCTCACACTCTCACACTCATGCTCACACTCATGCATTCACGCTCACACTCACACTCACACTCGCATGCTCACATGCTCACACTCACACGTTCACACGCTCACACTCACGCTTATGCTCACACACTCTCATACTCGCTCACACTCTTGCTCACACTCACACTCAGACGTTCACACGCTCACACTCTCACACTCACACACACAGTCACACACTCACACACTCTCACACTTTCATTCACAGTCATGCTCACACACGCTCACACTCATGCTCACACGCGTGCTCACACGCTCACACTCACATACTCACATGCTCCCACTCACGCACACGCTCACTCTCACGTGCTCACACTCTCACACGCTCACACTCTCACGTGCTCACACTCTCACGTGCTCACACTCTCACGTGCTCACACTCTCACATGCTCACACGAGGCCATGCGGTGTCGGAGTGCGGTGGGGACAGGGTCTGGGTGATTGGGTGGCCTGTGCTCAGCTCTGACCCCCCCCCCCCCCCCCCCCCCGTCCCGGGACGGCAGGTACAGGCAGCTCCTGGAGCAGAGGGCGCGGTTGGAGGAGATGGAAGCTGCTGTGGAGTCTCGGCAGAGGATCCTGGAGCAGGAGGAGAGGACACGGAGGGAGGAGACTGATGCCTACCACAGACTGAGGGAGGAGCACGTCAGGTCGGTGCACGGGGGTGGGGTGACCTTCAGTCCCAAACCTCTCACTCCGAGCCCCTGTTTGGGGGGGGGGGGACACCCCACCCAGGCCCCTTGACATTTGCAAAGGCCCTTTGGTATCCCCACTCCATCAGCTGAAACCCCTCGATCAATCCCCCTCCCCCCAAACCCCTCGATCAATCCCCCTCCCCCCCAAACCCCTCGATCAATCCCCCTCCCCCCAAACCCCTCGATCAATCCCCCTCCCCCCAAACCCCTCGATCAATCCCCCTCCCCCTCAAACCCCTCGATCAATCCCCCTCCCCCCAAACCCCTCGATCAATCCCCCTCCCCCCAAACCCCTCGATCAATCCCCCTCCCCCCAAACCCCTCGATCAATCCCCCTCCCCCCAAACCCCTCGATCAATCCCCCTCCCCCCCAAACCCCTCGATCAATCCCCCTCCCCCTCAAACCCCTCGATCAATCCCCCTCCCCCCAAACCCCTCGATCAATCCCCCTCCCCCCAAACCCCTCGATCAATCCCCCTCCCCCTCAAACCCCTCGATCAATCCCCCTCCCCTCAAACCCCTCGATCAATCCCCCTCCCCCTCAAACCCCTCGATCAATCCCCCTCCCCCTCAAACCCCTCGATCAATCCCCCTCCCCTCAAACCCCTCGATCAATTCCCCTCCCATCAAACCCCTCGATCAATCTCCCTCCCCACAAACCCCTCGATCAATCCCCCTCCAAACCCCTCGATCAATCCCCCTCCCCCCAAACCCCTCGATCAATCTCCCTGCCCTCAAACCCCTCGATCAATCTCCCTCCCCTCAAACCCCTCGATCAATCCCCCTCCCCTCAAACCCCTCGATCAATCCCCCTCCCCTCAAACCCCCCTGACCAATCCCCCTCCCCTCAAACCCCTCGATCAATCTCCCTCCCCTCAAACCCCTCGATCAATCCCCCTCCCCTCAAACCCCTCGATCAATCCCCCTCCCCCTCAAACCCCTCGATCAATCCCCCTCCCCTCAAACCCCCTGACCAATCCCCTCCCCTCAAACCCCCTGACCAATCCCCCCTCCCCTCAAACCCCCTGACCAATCCCCCTCCCCTCAAACCCCTCGATCAATCCCCCTCCCCTCAAACCCCCTCGATCAATCCCCCTCCCCTCAAACCCCTCGATCAATCCCCCTCCAAACCCCTCGATCAATCCCCCTCCCCCCCAAACCCCTCGATCAATCTCCCTCCCCTCAAACCCCTCGATCAATCCCCCTCCCCCCCAAACTCCTTGATCAATCCCCCTCCCCCCAAACCCCTTGATCAATCCCCCTCCCCCCAAACCCCTTGATCAATCCCCCTCCCCTCAAATCCCTTGATCAATCCCCCTCCCCCCCAAACCCCTCGATCAATCCCCCTCCCCCCAAACCCCTCGATCAATCCCCCTCCCCCCCAAACCCCTCGATCAATCTCCCTCCCCCAAACTCCTTGATCAATCCCCCTCCCCCCCAAACCCTTAGCCTTCTCTCTGGGGAGAGCTGTCCCAATCTGTCCTCACTCCCATCCTCAGTTACCTCTCCTGCCCCTCCCTCTCCCCCCTGTCTCTTTCTCTCTGTCTCTCACTCTCTATCTCTCTCCACCTCTCCCCCGTCTCTCTCTCTCCGTCTCACTGTCTCTCTCTCTGTCTCTCTCTGTTTCTCTCCCCCTCTCTCTCTCTCTCTCTTCTCTCTCTCTCTCTCTCTCTGTTTCTCTCCCCCTCTCTCTCTCTCTCTCTTCTCTCTCTGTTCTCTGTCTCTCTCTGTCTGTCTATCCCCTCTCTCTGCCTCCCTCTCTCTGTCTCTCTCTCTGACTCTCTCTGTGTCTCTGTTTTTTCTCTCTCTCTCTCTGTCTCTGTCTCTCCCTGTCTCTCTCTCTGATTCTCTCTGTCTCTCTCTCTCTGTCTCCCTCTCTCTTCTGTGTCTCTCTCTCTGTGTCTCTCTCTTCTGTGTTTCTCTCTCTGTTTCTCTCTCTCTCTGTCTCTGTCTCTCTGTCTCTGTCTCTCTCTCTCTCCCTCTCTCCCTTCTATGTCTCTCTCTCTGTCACCCTCTCTCTCCTCTGTGTTTCTCTCTCTGTCT
>NW_027310289.1:95836-112814 GCF_047496795.1 Chiloscyllium punctatum
CCCCTCCCCCTGAGCAGCTGCAGCCCCCCCCCACCAACACCCCTGGTTAACTTTGGTCTTCTCTTTCCCCCCCCCCCCCCCCCGTGTCAGGGACAAACTGAACGAGCTGAGGAGGGAGAAGCAGAAGCTGGTGGAGAAGATCATGGACCAGTACAGAGTGATTGACCCAGCCCTACCCAGGAGGTAAGGCCTGACGGGGTGGGGGGGTGGGGGGGGCGGGGTGGGGTGGGGAGAGAGCCGAACAATCCCCCCCCCCACCTCCTCCCTCGGGGATCGAACCACCGCCCCGCAGACTGACAGCATCCCCTCTGTCCCTCCCCAGCAGGAAGGGGAACTGGATCGCCGACAAGATGAAGAGACTGATCAAACCCCGCAAGGACCTCAGCAAGGACCAGCTCAGGCCCATCCTGATCAATCCGGGGGGGGGCCTCGACACCGCCGACGATGCCCCTCCGACAGAAACCCCGGAGCAACTCCAGACATCCTCCAGAGCCGTCGGTATGGCAACCACTGCCCAGCCCCCTCTTCCACCCTCCCCCTCACCATGGCGGATGGGGTGGGTGTACAGGGATGGTCCACAACGGAGAGATGGGGGTTGGGTGTAGAGAGTGGGCCTTCAATGGGGGGGGTTGGGTACAGAGAGTGGGCCTTCAATGGGGGGTTGGGTGTAGAGAGTGGGTCTTCAATGGGGGGTTGGGTACAGAGAGTGGGTCTTCAATGGGGGGTTGGGTACAGAGAGTGGGTCTTCAATGGGGGGTTGGGTGTAGAGAGTGGGTCTTCAATGGGGGGTTGGGTACAGAGAGTGGGTCTTCAATGGGGGGTTGGGTACAGAGAGTGGGTCTTCAATGGGGGGTTGGGTACAGAGAGTGGGCCTTCAATGGGGGGTTGGGTACAGAGAGTGGGTCTTCAATGGGGGGTTGGGTACAGAGAGTGGGCCTTCAATGGGGGGTTGGGTGTAGAGAGTGGGCCTTCAATGGGGGGTTGGGTGTAGAGAGTGGGCCTTCAATGGGGGGTTGGGTGTAGAGAGTGGGCCTTCAATGGGGGGTTGGGTGTAGAGAGTGGGCCTTCAATGGGGGTTGGGTACAGAGAGTGGGCCTTCAATGGGGGGGTTGGGTGTAGAGAGTGGGCCTTCAATGGGGGGTTGGGTACAGAGAGTGGGCCTTCAATGGGGGATTGGGTGTAGAGAGTGGGTCTTCAATGGGGGTTGGGTACAGAGAGTGGGCCTTCAATGGGGGATTGGGTACAGAGAGTGGACTTTCAATGGGGGGTTGGGTACAGAGAGTGGGCCTTCAATGGGGGTTGCGTGTAGAGAGTGGACTTTCAATGGGGGGTTGGGTGTAGAGAGTGGGCCTTCAATGGGGGGTTGGGTACAGAGAGTGGGCCTTCAATGGGGGGTTGGGTACAGAGAGTGGACCTTCAATGGGGGGGTTGGGTGTAGAGAGTGGGCCTTCAATGGGGGGTTGGGTGTAGAGAGTGGGCCTTCAATGGGGGATTGGGTACAGAGAGTGGGCCTTCAATGGGGGGTTGGGTACAGAGAGTGGGCCTTCAATGGGGGGTTGGGTACAGAGAGTGGGTCTTCAATGGGGGGTTGGGTACAGAGAGTGGGCCTTCAATGGGGGGTTGGGTACAGAGAGTGGGCCTTCAATGAGGGTTGGGTACAGAGAGTGGGCCTTCAATGGGGGGTTGGGTACAGAGAGTGGGCCTTCAATGGGGGTTGGGTACAGAGAGTGGGCCTTCAATGGGGGGTTGGGTACAGAGAGTGGGTCTTCAATGGGGATTGGGTACAGAGAGTGGGCCTTCAATGGGGGTTGGGTGTAGAGAGTGGGCCTTCAATAGGGGTTGGGTACAGAGAGTGGGCCTTCAATGGGGGGTTGGGTGTAGAGAGTGGGTCTTTAATGGGGGGTTGGGTACAGAGAGTGGGCCTTCAATGGGGGATTGGGTACAGAGAGTGGGCCTTCAATGGGGGGTTGGGTGTAGAGAGTGGGCCTTCAATGGGGATTGGGTGTAGAGAGTGGGCCTTCAATGGGGATTGGGTGTAGAGAGTGGGCCTTCAATGGGGGGTTGGGTGTAGAGAGTGGGCCTTCAATGGGGGGTTGGGTACAGAGAGTGGGCCTTCAATGGGGGGTTGGGTACAGAGAGTGGGCCTTCAATGCGGGGTTGGGTACAGAGAGTGGGCCTTCAATGGGGGTTGGGTACAGAGAGTGGGCCTTCAATGGGGGGTTGGGTACAGAGAGTGGGCCTTCAATGGGGGGTTGGGTACAGAGAGTGGGCCTTCAATGGGGGGTTGGGTACAGAGAGTGGGCCTTCAATGGGGGTTGGGTACAGAGAGTGGGCCTTCAATGGGGGGTTGGGTACAGAGAGTGGGCCTTCAATGGGGGGTTGGGTACAGAGAGTGGGCCTTCAATGGGGGATTGGGTACAGAGAGTGGGCCTTCAATGGGGGATTGGGTACAGAGAGTGGGCCTTCAATGGGGGGTTGGGTACAGAGAGTGGGCCTTCAATGGGGGGTTGGGTGTAGAGAGTGGGCCTTCAATGGGGGGTTGGGTACAGAGAGTGGGCCTTCAATGGGGGGTTGGGTGTAGAGAGTGGGCCTTCAATGGGGGGTTGGGTGTAGAGAGTGGGCCTTCAATGGGGGGTTGGGTACAGAGAGTGGGCCTTCAATGGGGGATTGGGTACAGAGAGTGGGCCTTCAATGGGGGTTGGGTGTAGAGAGTGGGTCTTCAATGGGGATTGGGTACAGAGAGTGGGCCTTCAATGGGGGGTTGGGTGTAGAGAGTGGGTCTTCAATGGGGATTGGGTACAGAGAGTGGGCCTTCAATGGGGGGTTGGGTACAGAGAGTGGGTCTTCAATGGGGATTGGGTGTAGAGAGTGGGTCTTCAATGGGGGGTTAGGTGTAGAGAGTGGGCCTTCAATGGGGATTGGGTGTAGAGAGTGGGTCTTCAATGGGGGGTTGGGTGTAGAGAGTGGGCCTTCAATGGGGGGTTGGGTGTAGAGAGTGGGCCTTCAATGGGGGATTGGGTACAGAGAGTGGGCCTTCAATGGGGGATTGGGTACAGAGAGTGGGCCTTCAATGGGGGGTTGGGTACAGAGAGTGGGCCTTCAATGGGGGGTTGGGTACAGAGAGTGGGCCTTCAATGGGGATTGCGTGTAGAGAGTGGGTCTTCAATGGGGGTTGGGTACAGAGAGTGGGTCTTCAATGGGGGGTTGGGTACAGAGAGTGGGTCTTCAATGGGGGATTGGGTACAGAGAGTGGGCCTTCAATGGGGGGTTGGGTGTAGAGAGTGGGCCTTCAATGGGGGGTTGGGTGTAGAGAGTGGGCCTTCAATGGGGGGGTTGGGTACAGAGAGTGGGCCTTCAATGGGGGGTTGGGTGTAGAGAGTGGGCCTTCAATGGGGGGTTGGGTGTAGAGAGTGGGCCTTCAATGGGGGGTTGGGTACAGAGAGTGGGCCTTCAATGGGGGGTTGGGTGTAGAGAGTGGGCCTTCAATGGGGGGTTGGGTGTAGAGAGTGGGCCTTCAATGGGGGGTTGGGTGTAGAGAGTGGGCCTTCAATGGGGGGTTGGGTACAGAGAGTGGGCCTTCAATGGGGGGTTGGGTACAGAGAGTGGGTCTTCAATGGGGGATTGGGTGTAGAGAGTGGACCTTCAATGGGGGGTTGGGTGTAGAGAGTGGGCCTTCAATGGGAGGTTGGGTGTAGAGAGTGGGCCTTCAATGGGGGGGTTGGGTGTAGAGAGTGGGCCTTCAATGGGGGGGTTGGGTGTAGAGAGTGGGCCTTCAATGGGGGGGTTGGGTGTAGAGAGTGGGCCTTCAATGGGGGGGTTGGGTGTAGAGAGTGGGCCTTCAATGGGGGGGTTGGGTGTAGAGAGTGGGCCTTCAATGGGGGATTGGGTGTAGAGAGTGGGCCTTCAATGGGGGATTGGGTACAGAGAGTGGGCCTTCAATGGGGGATTGGGTGTAGAGAGTGGGCCTTCAATGGGGGATTGGGTACAGAGAGTGGGCCTTCAATGGGGGGTTGGGTGTAGAGAGTGGGCCTTCAATGGGGGGTTGGGTGTAGAGAGTGGGCCTTCAATGGGGGGTTGGGTGTAGAGAGTGGGCCTTCAATGGGGGGTTGGGTATAGAGAGTGGGCCTTCAATGGGGGGTTGGGTGTAGAGAGTGGGCCTTCAATGGGGGGTTGGGTGTAGAGAGTGGGCCTTCAATGGGGGGTTGGGTACAGAGAGTGGGCCTTCAATGGGGATTGGGTACAGAGAGTGGGCCTTCAATGGGGATTGGGTGTAGAGAGTGGGCCTTCAATGGGGGGTTGGGTACAGAGAGTGGGCCTTCAATGGGGGGTTGGGTGTAGAGAGTGGGCCTTCAATGGGGGTTGGGTACAGAGAGTGGGCCTTCAATGGGGGATTGGGTGTAGAGAGTGGGTCTTCAATGGGGGGTTGGGTGTAGACAGTGGGCCTTCAATGGGGGGTTGGGTGTAGAGAGTGGGCCTTCAATGGGGGGTTGGGTGTAGAGAGTGGGTCTTCAATGGGGGGTTGGGTGTAGAGAGTGGGTCTTCAATGGGGGGTTGGGTGTAGAGAGTGGGCCTTCAATGGGGGGTTGGGTACAGAGAGTGGGTCTTCAATGGGGGGTTGGGTACAGAGAGTGGGCCTTCAATGGGGGGGTTGGATATAGAGAGTGGGCCTTCAATGGGGGGTTGGGTGTAGAGAGTGGGCCTTCAATGGGGGGTTGGGTGTAGAGAGTGGGCCTTCAATGGGGGGTTGGGTGTAGAGAGTGGGCCTTCAATGGGGGGTTGGGTGTAGAGAGTGGGCCTTCAATGGGGGGTTGGGTACAGAGAGTGGGCCTTCAATGGGGGGTTGGGTACAGAGAGTGGGCCTTCAATGGGGGGTTGGGTACAGAGAGTGGGCCTTCAATGGGGGGTTGGGTACAGAGAGTGGGCCTTCAATGGGGGGTTGGGTGTAGAGAGTGGGCCTTCAATGGGGGGTTGGGTGTAGAGAGTGGGTCTTCAATGGGGGGTTGGGTACAGAGAGTGGGCCTTCAATGGGGGGGTTGGGTATAGAGAGTGGGCCTTCAATGGGGGGTTGGGTGTAGAGAGTGGGCCTTCAATGGGGGGTTGGGTACAGAGAGTGGGCCTTCAATGGGGGTTGGGTGTAGAGAGTGGGCCTTCAATGGAGGGTTGGGTGTAGAGAGTGGGCCTTCAATGGGGGGTTGGGTATAGAGAGTGGGCCTTCAATGGGGGGTTGGGTGTAGAGAGTGGGCCTTCAATGGGGATTGGGTACAGAGAGTGGGCCTTCAATGGGGGGTTGGGTGTAGAGAGTGGGCCTTCAATGGGGGGTTGGGTGTAGAGAGTGGGCCTTCAATGGGGGGTTGGATATAGAGAGTGGGTCTTCAAAGTGGGGGGGGTTGGATGTAGAGGGTGGGCCTTCAATGGGGGATTGGGTGTAGAGAGTGGGCCTTCAATGGGGGATTGGGTGTAGAGAGTGGGCCTTCAATGGGGGTTGGGTGTAGAGAGTGGACCTTCAATGGGGGGTTGGGTGTAGAGAGTGGGCCTTCAATGGGGGGTTGGGTGTAGAGAGTGGGCCTTCAATGGGGATTGGGTACAGAGAGTGGGCCTTCAATGGGGGGTTGGATATAGAGAGTGGGTCTTCAAAGTGGGGGGGGTTGGATGTAGAGGGTGGGCCTTAGATTGGGGGGTTGGGTGCAGAGAGAGCGTCTTCGATGAGAGTTTGTGTGTTGAGAGAGGGTCTTCGATGGGGGAGTTGGATGTAGAGGGAGGGTCTTTTGGGGTTGGGTGCAGAGGGAGGGTCTTTGATGGGGGTTGGGTGCAGAGGGAGGGTCTTTGATGGGGGTTGGGTGTAGAGGGAGGGCCTTTGATGGGGAGTTGGGTGTAGAGGAGGGTCTTTGGGAATTGTGTGTAGAGAGAGGGTCTTTGATGGGGTTTGGGTGTAGAGAGTGGGTCTTTGATGGGGAGTTGGGTATAGAGGGAGGGTCTTTAGGGGTTGTGTGTAGAGAGAGGGTCTTTTGATGGAGGTGTTGGGTGTAGAGGGAGGGTCATTGATGGGAATTGGGTGTAGAGAGTGGATCTTTGATGGGGAATGGGGTGTAGAGGGAGGGTCTTTGATGGGCGTTGGGTGTAGAGGGAGGGTCTTTGATGGGCGTTGGGCGTTGGGTGGGGAGTTGGGTGTAGAGGGGGGTCTTCGATGGGGACTTGGGTGTAGAGGGAGGGTCTTTGATGGGGGATAGGGTTTTGAGGGAGGGTCTTGGATGGGGGGGTCAGGTGTTGAGGGAGGCTCTTGGATGTGGAGTCGGGTGTAGAGAGAGGGTCTTCAATGGGGGAGGGGGTTGGTTTTTGAGGGGGGGGGGCCCTGGATGGGGGGGTGAGGGGGAGGAGGGGGCCGGGTGTGGACAGGCGGACTGAGTGACCTTGCTGACCCCCCCCCCCCTCCCCCCATGTCCAGGTGTCTCGGACACTCTGAGCCGGGAGCCGAGGAGCGCGCAGGCAGATGCCTCCTACGAGGACGGGAAAGTCACGCTGAGACCCCATCGGAAGTTGAGCTCCCGGATCTACAGCTCCGAAAACCCTCGGCAGAGATTCCGCCAGCGCCGGGTGGGCTGGTTTCCTACAGAGAGTGAGGACGACGAGGCGGAGGGGGTCGACTCTTCCCCCAGTTGCAGTAGCACCATCAGCCGCGACAGCGATCCCATGTTGGATTCCAAAGGTAATTGACTCCCATTTCTCCCTGGGTCCACTTGAGTTCAGACCAAGGGGAGTGTCCTCCCGTGGTTTTGACAGACCAGACCTGGCGTGTTCCTTCGGTTCCCCCCCCCCCCCGCCGATCTAACGGAAGAGAAAGATTGGTCTTCGAGGGTTTGGCAGATGCCAGGACAATCCCATCCGACTCGGCCGGCGTTCCTTCGGAAGGACGAGGGAAGGGAATCTGATTGAGACACGTGGTACTGTAACAGGGCGCAGGATATCGTGACCGGGGGAGTCTGACACGATGCAGGGAACGCGTTTTCTCCCTGACTGGGGGAGTCTCAAACCAATGGTGGTGGTGGGGGGGGGGGGGGGGGGGTTGGCATACACCATCTCGGGAAAAGACGGACAGACTGGGATCAGGAAGCGTGGTCCCTGTGGAATTCTCTCCCACGGAAAACCAGAGGGCCACTCACTGAGTAAATCCCAGAAAGAGCTGGATACCTCTGTAGATTGTGATGTGGAGGGACCCAGTGTTGGGCTGGGATGTACAGAGTTAAAAGTCATGCGCAACACCAGGTTATAGTCCGACAGGTTTATTCGGAAACACTAGCTTTCGGAGCGACGCTCCTTCATCAGGTGGTTATGGGATCTACTGATGAAGGAGCAGCGTTCCGAAAGCTAGTGTTTCCGAATAAACCTGTTGGACTATTACCTGGCGTTGCGCATGACTTTTAACTCTGTAGATGTAATAAGTATCAAGGGGAATGGTGAGGAAAAGCAGGAAGATATTACAGCGCCACACAGCATAGAAACAGACCCTTTAGTCCCACCGCTCCATAATCCCAAACTAACCTCGTCCCACCTGCCTGCTCCTGGCCCATATCCCTCCAAACCTTTTCCTATTCATGTCCTTATCCAAATGTCTTTAAAACATTATAGCCTATTGTGCCTCCCCCATTCTCATTCCACACACAAACCACCCTCTATGGGGACAAAACTATTGCCCCTCTTATCTGTTTTACATCTTAGTCTTCTCCCCTTACAAATATGCCCCCTAGTTTTTGGACTCCCCCACCCCAGGGGGAAAAGACCTTGCTTATTTACCTTATCCATGCCCCTCATGATTTTATAAATCCCTAGAAGGTCAGTCCTCAGCCTCCCACGCTCCAGGGAAAACAGCCCCAGCCTCTCCTTATAACTCAAACCCTCCATACCCAGCAACATCCTGGTAAATCTCTCCTGAACCCTCTCCGGTTTAATAATCTCCTTCCTGTAACAGGGCGACCAGAACTGGACACAGTACTCCAGACGAGGCCTCACCAATGTCCTGTACAACCCCAACATGACGTACCAACTCCTGTACTCAAAGGACTGAGCAATGAAGGCAAATGAGCTAAATGCCTTCTTAACCTCCCTGTCTACCTGTGATACAAATGTCAAAGAATTATGTACCGGAACCCCTTGGTCTCCATGTCCTACAACATTACACAGGGCCCTACCATTAATTGAAAAGCCCTGCCCTTATGTGTTTTACCAAACTGCAACATCTCACATTTACCCAAATTAAACTCCATCTGCCACTCCTCAGCCCATTGACCCAATTGATCAAGATCCCTTTGTAATCTTCGATAACCACCTTCACTGTCCACTCTGCCACCAATTTTGGTTTCATCCACAAACTTACTGACCATGTCTTCTATACTCTAACCTAAATCATTTATATAAATGACAAACAAAAGTGGACTCAGGCCTGATCCCTGTGGAACATCTCAGGTCATAGGCCTCCAGTCGGAAAAGCAACCCTCCCCTATCACCCTTTGTCTCCTGCCATTGAGCCAATTTTGTATCCAATTGGCAAGCTCTCCCTGAGTCCCACGTGGTATAACTTTACGAATGGGTCCATCTTGCGAAACCTTGTCAAAGGCTTTACTAAAGTCCAAGTAAACGATGTCTACCGCTCTGCCTTCATCTATCCTCTTGGTTACTTCCTCAAAAAACTCAAATCAAGTTTGTGAGACACGATTTCCCTCACACAAAGCCACGCTGACTATCCCTCATCAGACCTTGTTTCTCCCAAATGTACATCAGTCCCGTCTCTCCAAACCCCCTCCTACACCTTAAGATAGGTTCCCTACAGTGTGGAAACAGGCCCTTCGGCCCAACCAGTCCACACTGACCCTCCAAAGAGTAACCCACCCAGACCCATTTCCCTCTGACTGATGCACCTAACACTATGGGACAATTTAGCATGGCCAATTCACTTGACCTGCACATCTTTGGACTGTGAGAGGAAACCGGAGCACCCGGAGGAAACCCACGCAGACACAGGGAGAATGTGCAAACTCCACACAGTCAGTCACCTGAGGGTGGAATTGAACCTGGGACCCTGGTGCTGTGAGGCAGCAGTGCTAACCACTGAGCCACCGTGCCACCCAAACCACCCCATTGCTGAGATTGTGGATTGGCCATGATGGTATTGAGTGGTAGAACAGTCTCTGAGGTCTGAACGGCCTACCCCTAGTTTCTGTGGGAGCCGGAGTTTGAGAGGGGTGGGGATGGGTGTGGGGGGTGGTGGGGGGAGGGAGAAGGTTTTGACCTGAGTGCGAGTGAGTTGACCCGAGGGGCAGGTGGATGTGGCGGAATTGTCGGAGGCAAGGGGAGTGTGGACGTTGTGGGGGCGTGGGTGAGGTGGGGGTGGGGGGGGGGGCGGGTAAGTGAGGAGGGAGTGTGTGCGCGTCCAGGGAATGGGCTTGCGCCCAAGTGGGCCGAACGGTCACAGACAAGCAGCTGGGGGAGTGGGGGAGATGAAGCCTCAGAAAGGCCTGTAAGCGGGGGACGGGGGGGGGGGGGGAGGTGGAATAAGGAAGGTCTGTCAAGAGAAGCCTAGGTCACAGGCCTCAGTCTGGTTGCTACGGGTTACCAGCCCTGAAATGGAGGGACTGGAGATGAACTGGAATTTCTTCCCACCAAGGGTAGTGAATCTGTGGAATTATTTACCACAAGAGGCCTGTTGAGGCTGGGTCATGGAGGATGTTAAGGCTGAGACAGACAGATTTTGAATCAGGGAGGGAATCGAGGGGTTACAGGGAAAGCAGATGATCGGATCAGCCATGATCTCATCGAATGACGGAACAGACTCGATGGGCCGAATGGCCCACATCCTATAAGGCACATCCGGTGGCCTCAGCCTGACTGACTACTCGGACGGGAAAGCACGTAACTCAACACAAGTTCCCCTCCATTGGCCAAACTCCCAAAGAGGCTTCAGCCTCAGAGTAGGCCCACTCCAGTCCTGATGATGTAGCTCCGCTTCCCACCCCCACCCCAATAATTATCCTGATATTCCCAGGAGGTGTATTCAACAAGGAGCTACCTCTGGGCCCTTTTGCAAAGACCAGAAGACATGGGAGCAGAAATTAGGCCTTTCAGCCCATCCAGTCTGTACTGCCATTCAGTCATGGCTGATAAGTTTCTCAACCCCATTCTCCCACTTACTCCCCGTAACCCTTGATCTCCTTGATACACAAGGACCTGTCTATCTCCATCTTAAGTATACTCAATGACCTGACCTCCACAGCCTTCTGTGACAATGAGTTCCACAGATTCCCCACTCTCTGGCTGAAGAAGTTTCTCCTTATCTCCATTCTCAAGGCCCTTCCCTTTACTTGAAGGCTGTGCCCTTAGGCCCTAGTCTCTCCTAACAACAAAAATGTCTTCCCAACATCTACTCTGTCCTGGCCTTTCAGTATTCTGTAAACTCCAATTCGATCCCCCTTCATCCTTCTAATCTCCATCGAGTATAAACTCAGACTTCTCAAATGTTCCTCATACGTTAAACGTTTCACTCCTGGGCCCAGCCTCATGAACTTCCTCTGAACACCCTCCAGGGCCAGTACATCCTTCCTGAGATATTGGGCCCAAAACTGCGCACAATACTCCAAATGGGCTTGACCAGAGCCTCTGGTACATCCCTGGTTTTATAGTCAAGTCCTGAGAATAAATGCCATCATTGCGTTTACCTTCCTAGCCACTGACTCAACCTGCGAGTTTACCTTGAGAGAATCCTGGACTACAACTCCCAAGGAAATAGCTGGAGAACTTAATAAATACTTTGCGTCGGTCTTCACAGTGGAAGACGTGGTTAATATCCCAACAATTAAGGAGAGCCAGGGGGCAGAGTGGTAGCCATTACAAAGGAGAAAGCACTTGATAAGCTAACCCTCTTGGTCAAGAAAGGATCAAGACGAAAGCTGGAAATTTATAGGCCGATTAGCCTAACCTCGGTTGTAGGTAAAATTCCAGAATCCATCGCTAAGGATGAGGTTTCTAAATTCTTGGAAGTGCAGAGTCTGATTAGAACAAGTCAACATGGATTTAGTAAGGGGAGGTCATGCCTGACAAACCTGTTGGTATTCTTTGAAGAGGTGACAAGTAGGTTAGACCAGGGAAACCCAGTGGATGTGGTCTATCTAGACTTCCAAAAGGCCTTTGATAAGGTGCCACACGGGAGGCTGCTGAGCAAGGTGGGGACCCATGGTGTTCGAGGTGAGCTACTGGGATGGATTGAAGATTGGCTCTCTGACAGAAGGCAGAGAGTTGGGATAAAAGGTTCTTTTTCAGAATGGCAGCCGGTGACGAGCGGTGTCCCGCAGGGTTCAGTGTTGGGGCCGCAGCTGTTCGCATTATATATTAATGATCTGGATGAAGGGACTGGGGGCATTCTAGCGAAGTTTGCAGATGATACGAAGTTAGGTGGACAGGCAAGTAGTACTGAGGAAGTGGGGAGGCTGCAGAGGGATCTAGACAGTTTGGGAGAGTGGTCCAGGAAATGGCAGATGGAATTCAACGTGAACAAATGTGAGGTCTTGCACTTTGGCAAAAAGAATAAAAGCACAGACTACTTTCTAAACGGTGAGAAAATTCGTAAAGTCAAAGTACAAAGGGATCTGGGAGTGCTAGTCGAGGATTCTCTAAAGGTCAACATGCAGGTTGAGTCTGTGATTAAGAAAGCGAACGCAATGTTGTCATTTATCTCAAGAGGGTTGGAATATAAAAGCACCGTTGTGCTACTGAGACTTTATAAAGCTCTGGTTAGGCCCCATTTGGAGTACTGTGTCCAGTTTTGGTCCCTACACCTCAGGAAGGACATACTGGCACTGGAACGTGTCCAGCGGAGATTCACACGGATGATCCCTGGAATGGTTGGTCTAACATATGAGGAACGGCTGAGGATCCTGGGATTGTATTCATTGGAGTTCAGAAGGTTGAGGAGAGATCTGATAGAAACTTATAAGGTAATGCATGGCTTGGAAAGGGTGGACGCTGGGAAATTGTTTCCGTTAGGTGAGGAGACTAGGACCCGTGGACACAGCCTTAGAATTAGAGGGGGTCAATTCAGAACGGAAATGCGGAGACATTCCTTCAGGCAGAGAGTGGTGGGCCTGTGGAATTCATTGCCACGGAGTGCAGTGGGGGCAGGGACTTTAAATGTCTTCAAGGCAGAGATTGATAAATTCTTTATCACGCAAGCAATTAAGGGATACGGGGGAGAGGGTGGGTAAGTGGCATTGAAATGGCCACCAGCCATGGTGGAGTGGACCCGATGGGCCGAATGGCCTCACTCCCACTCCTATTTCTTATGGTTTTATGGCCTTAAGTCTCTTTGCACTTCAGACTTCTGAAAGGTTGTGGTTTCAACACCGAGCCTTGTGCAACACCACTTGTCACTGGCTACCACCCTGAGAAAGAGTCTTTAATCCCCACCCTCTGCTTTCCCCCGCCCCCCAAAACAGCCAAGCGGCTGTCTATGTTAGCTCCTTCCCTCTGACACCCTGAGAGGCCTTCTCTCATTCGGCTGGCCTCCTGCAGGGCCCGACTGGAAAATGTGTCCAGTTGGGGCCCTTTCAGATAGATGTCAAAGGTGGGAGAGGGCATGGAAGGGGATGGGCAAGCACAGGAATGGGGCCGAATGGCCCCCCCCCCCCCCCCCCCCCCCCCCCCCCCCCCCCCCCCCCCCCCCCCCCCCCCCCCCCCCCCCCCCCCCCCCCCCCCCCCCCCCCCCCCCCCCCCCCCCCCCCCCCCCCCCCCCCCCCCCCCCCCCCCCCCCCCCCCCCCCCCCCCCCCCCCCCCCCCCCCCCCCCCCCCCCCCCCCCCCCCCCCCCCCCCCCCCCCCCCCCCCCCCCCCCCCCCCCCCCCCCCCCCCCCCCCCCCCCCCCCCCCCCCCCCCCCCCCCCCCCCCCCCCCCCCCCCCCCCCCCCCCCCCCCCCCCCCCCCCCCCCCCCCCCCCCCCCCCCCCCCCCCCCCCCCCCCCCCCCCCCCCCCCCCCCCCCCCCCCCCCCCCCCCCCCCCCCCCCCCCCCCCCCCCCCCCCCCCCCCCCCCCCCCCCCCCCCCCCCCCCCCCCCCCCCCCCCCCCCCCCCCCCCCCCCCCCCCCCCCCCCCCCCCCCCCCCCCCCCCCCCCCCCCCCCCCCCCCCCCCCCCCCCCCCCCCCCCCCCCCCCCCCCCCCCCCCCCCCCCCCCCCCCCCCCCCCCCCCCCCCCCCCCCCCCCCCCCCCCCCCCCCCCCCCCCCCCCCCCCCCCCCCCCCCCCCCCCCCCCCCCCCCCCCCCCCCCCCCCCCCCCCCCCCCCCCCCCCCCCCCCCCCCCCCCCCCCCCCCCCCCCCCCCCCCCCCCCCCCCCCCCCCCCCCCCCCCCCCCCCCCCCCCCCCCCCCCCCCCCCCCCCCCCCCCCCCCCCCCCCCCCCCCCCCCCCCCCCCCCCCCCCCCCCCCCCCCCCCCCCCCCCCCCCCCCCCCCCCCCCCCCCCCCCCCCCCCCCCCCCCCCCCCCCCCCCCCCCCCCCCCCCCCCCCCCACTTCCACGTGGGAACTGGGATTCACCTCTTGCCAGCGGTGGCTGAGGCAAGATTGGATTGAGGGGCGCTCTGTTTCTGTCGGTGTCGGAGGGCGAGGGGGGATGGAACTAACTCTCCCTGCTTTTGCCTTCCAGAAGTTTCCAAGAATCCAGAGTCGAGCCAAGGTTCTCAGAACAAACTCCCGGAGGCCGGGGACCGTCGCCGATGACAACAACGCAGGTTCCCCCTCTTTTCTCTTCATCCCGCTGCTCCGTCGGGATTTCCGGCACCTTCTGGAAGCGGGTGGGGGGGGAGGTTTCCGGAAGGCACGCCCAATCCGTGTTGAATTTACACCCAATCCCGTGTCCACAGACGTTTTCTCCCTTTTCCCGTTTCCAACAGGATTTTCCCATGTAAACATGTCACTGTAATTGCACCATGCTGCCACTAGAGGTGCAAGGCTGCTGCAGTGTTGGAAGAATCTCTTAGCCCCTCCTAGAATAAAACATTCCTCCTCCCCCCCACCCATTTCCTCTGTCACTCCCTCCCTCTCTCCCCCCTTGTCACCTCCCCCCCTCTCTCTACCCTGTTTCTCTCGAACTTTCTCCCTGCCTCCCCCCATCCCACACACTCCCTCGTTATCTTCCTGTCTCTGCCCCTCTCTCCTTCCCCTCCCCCCCCCCCAGTCTCACTGAGCTCTTCTCTCCTGGTCCCTCTGTCTTCCTCCCTTTCTTTAACTCTCAGTATCTCTCTCTCTCTCTCTCTCTGTCTTCCTCTCCTTCTATGTCTGCAATTTCTCTCTCTTCAGCTCTCTCTCTCTCTTTGTGATCTCTCTCTGTCTGTCTGTCTCTGTCTCTGTCTCCCTCTCTCTCTCTGATCACTCTCTCTGTGATCTTTTTTTTCTCTCTCTCCCTATTTGTGATCTCTCTTTCTGTTGTCTCTGTTTATCTCTGGGATCTCTCTCTCACTCTCTCTGTTCTCTCTCTCTCTGTTCTCTCTCCTCTCTTCCCCCCTCTCTCTCTCGCTCTCTCTGTTCTCTCGCTGTCTGTTCTCTCTCTCTCCCCCCCTCTCTCTCTCTCTGTTCTCTCTCTCTCTGTTCTCTCGCTGTCTATTCTCTCTCTCTCCCTCCCCTCCCTCTCTCTCTCTGTTCTCTCTCTCTCTGTTCTCTCTCCTCTCTCCCCCCTCTCTCTCTCGCTCTCTCTGTTCTCTCGCTGTCTGTTCTCTCTCTCTCCCCCCTCTCTCTCTCTCTCTGTTCTCTCTCGCTGTCTATTCTCTCTCTCTCCCTCCCCTCCCTCTCTCTCTCTGTTCTCTCGCTGTCTGTTCTCTCTCTCTCTCTCTCTGTTCTCCGCTGTCTGTTCTCTCTCTCTCTCTCTCTGTCTGTGATCTCACTCTGATCTCTCTTCTGTCGTCTCTCTCTGTGGCTTGGATCTCTCTCTCTCTGATCACTCTCTCTCTGTGATCTCTCTCTCCCCCCTCTCTCTCTCTCTCTCTATTCTCTGCTCCTGCTCTCTATCCCACCTGCTCACTGATCCTGCAGCGCTGTGCGATCAGTGGGTTTATGATCTGTCTCTCCAGGGACTGTACCCATTGCTATGATCTCTCCTGAGCTGTGCTGGGATGTCAGTGGTTAAGGAGGAAGTATCTGACCACACCACTCCCCATCCGGGCCCTGGGACTTTCCTCAACAGCTTTTGGTGCTCAAAACACAGTCAAAAACCTTCTTCCTGATCACTCTCAACGCTCTGTATCAATGTAGAGGGAGCTTTACTCTGTATCTAACCCCATGCTGTCCCTGTCCTGGGGAGCGTTTGATGGGGGACAGTGTAGAGGGAGCTTTACTCTGTATCTAACCCCGTGCTGTCCCTGTCCTGGGGAGTGTTTGATGGGGGGACAGTGTAGAGGGAGCTTTACTCTGTATCTAAACCCGTGCTGTCCCTGTCCTGGGAGTGTTGATGGGGGACAGTGTAGAGGGAGCTTTACTCTGTATCTAACCCCATGCTGTCCCTGTGTGTCTGTGTCAGTGTCTATGTGTGTGTCTATGTCAGTGTCTGTGTGTCTGTGTCAGTGTGCGTGTCTCTGTGTGTCTCTGTGTGTCTCTGTGTGTGTCAGTTTGTCTATGTGTGTGTCTCTCTGTGTCGGTGTGTCTCTATGTCGGTGTGTCTCTGTGTCAGAGTGTGTCTGTGTGTGTCTCTGTGTGTGTCTGTGACTCTGCGTGTGTCTCTGTATCTGTGTGTATGTCTGTGTCTCTGTGTGTGTCTGTATGTGTTTGTGTGTGTGTCTGTGTGTGTGTCTGTGTGTCTGTGTATGTGTGTCCGTGTGTGCCTGTGTGTGTATGTCTGTGTGTGTGTCTGTATGTGCCTGTGTGTGTGTGTGTCTATGTCTGTGCGCCTGTGTGTGTGTGCCTGTGTCTGTGTGTGTGTTCCTCAGTGTGTGAGTGTGTGTGTGCTTTCTGTGTGTGTGTGTGTGTGTGTGCCTGTGTGTGTCTGTCTGTGTGCGTGCCTCTGTGTGTCTGAGTGCATGTGTGTGTGCGCGTGTGTCTGTATGTGTATGTGTGTCTGTGTGTCTGTGTCTGTATGTGTGTCTGTGCCTGTGTGTGTGAGTGCCTGTGTGTATGTGCCTGTGTGAGTCTGTGTGCCTGTGTGTGTCTGTATGTGCCTGTGTGTATTTGTGTGTATGTGAGTGTGCGCCTGTGTGTGTGCCTGTGCGTGTCTGTGTGTGCGCGCCTTTGTGTGTGTCTGTGTGTGCCTGTGTCTGTGTATGTGTCTGTGTATGTGCCTGTGTGTGTGTCTGTGTGTGTGTATGTGCATTTGTGTGTGTCTGTGTGTGCGCCTTTGTGTGTGTCTGTGTCTGTGTGTGTCTCTGTGTCTGTGTGTCAGTGTATCTATGTCAGTGTCTGTGTGTGTGTCTCTGTGTGTCTCTGTGTCGGTGTGTGTCTGTGTCAGAGTGTGTCTGTGTCGGTGTCTGTATATGTATGTGTGTATCTGTGTGTGTGTGTGTGTCTGTGCCTCTGTGTCTGTGTGTGTCTCTGTGTCCGTGTCTGTGTGAGAGTCTGTGTGTGTATGTCTGTGTGTGTCTCTGTGTCTGTGTGTGTTTGTTTGTGTGTGTCTGTCTATGTCTGTGTGTGCGCCTGTGTGTGTGTGCCTCTGTGTGTTTGTGTGTCTGTCTGTGTCCGTGTGTGTGCGCAAGTGTGTGCGTCTGTGTGTGTGTGTGTGTGTGTGTGAGCACTTCTGTGTGTGTGTGTCTGTGTGTGCGTGTGTTTGTGTGCCTGTGTGTATGTCTGTGTGTGTGTATCTATGTGCCTGTGTCTGTGTGTGCCTATGTCTGTGTGTGTGTGCCTGTGTGTGCATGTGTGCCTGTGTGTGTGTGTGTGTCTGTGAGTGTGTGTGCCTGTGTGTATCTCTGTGCCTGTGTGTATGTCTGAGTGTGTGCCTGTGTGTGTGTGTGCCTGTGCCTGTGTGTGTCTGTGC
>NW_027310290.1:0-112574 GCF_047496795.1 Chiloscyllium punctatum
GAGAGAGACAGGTGCGTTTTTATATTAAATATTGTCTGACAAAAGCACACAGGTTAAAATCTTATTTATAGTAATAATTCTCTCGCTCAGACGCAAAACACACGCGGGTCAGAGATTAAATGAATAAATCTCCGTCTTGCGCACATACGTCTGAGCATTGTTCCGAATAATAATTTTCTGAATCTTTTGTCACACAAACACACATACATACGCCAGTGACTTATGTATATTTATGAATAATTCTGTCACACATTCACACACAGAACAGAAGGTGCTACAATAATTCTCTGTCACGCGCACAGGTCAGGGATTATGTCAATAATTCACTCGCATTTACAGGTCAGAATATTCCATGTTTCTCTATCCCACGCAAATATACCAGTCAGATTGTTATGTACACAAGTAATTATTTTCGTCTCATATTCACACAAATATATGCAGATCAGACTTTAGATCAATATTTGTGAGAAGATTTGTATCTGATTTAGGTCAATAATTATCTCTCAAACATACAAGTCAAATAGTTTATCCTAATCAAAAACTGAAGTTGCTAGAAAGACTCAGTAAATCTGGCAGCATCTGTGGAAAGAAATTAAGATCCAGTGCCTTCCTCAGAATCAACTTCAATAAATTTCAATAATTCTCTCAGGCGCAAGTCAGAGTGTCATATTAATTATTCTCGTCTTCTCTCTCTCTCTCCCCTCTCTCCCCCTCTCTCTACCCCCTCTCTCTCTCACGCACATACACATGCGCACGTGCACCCACACATACACACACACACACACACTTCAGGTAGTTATGTTACACCATCACTCACTCCTGCAAATCCCTTCCTCATGGCATTGTGGGCCAAAACGCAGCAGTGGATTACACTAGATCAAGAAGGTGTGTTATAGTTTTTGGTTCATTAATTTGTAAATCACAGAATTCATTTTCAGTCACATTTTCGAGATAACTTAAGGTTTTATAAAACCAGATGACATCTCAGCTCAGACAATGTATTAAAGTTGTGTGGTTGGAGTCCGTCTCTATCCCAAACCTGAGTCAGAATGGTTCTATTTACAAAATATGGACTGACTGCCTGTATTGACTGCCTGCAGGTTGTTTGTCTTTTTAAGCAAAAATAAAAAAGTATTTGGAAATACAATTCTGGAAATTTAAATTCATCTGTTAGACGTGTGTGTATGAGAGAGAGAGACGGAGAGAGAGAGTGCGCTTGAGAGAGCATGCGTTTGCCTGTGTGGCTTGGTAGAGTGTGTGAGTGAGTATGACGGATTCCTCCATTTGAAATAGCACCAGTCTGACTCAAGATTGGGGTAGATGCAGAGTCTAACCTCACGCCTTTAAGACATAGTCTGGGATGAGATGTCATCGATTTTTTAAAAACCTTAAGCTATCTTGACAATGTGACTTTAAATAATTTCTGGGTTTTGCATGTTAATGAAACGAAAATTGCAGCCCATCCTAGAAGGTGTAAGACTGAACATCAATTTCGGTTTGTTCAATATATCACTTTAATTGCATGACACTGTAATCTTTTGCTACAAATTCTGTGTCTCACGATTCTGCCCCACTCGTTAACTGATGAAGGAGCAGCGCTCCAAAAGCTAGCACTTCCAAACAAACCTGTTGGACTATCACCTGGTATTGTCTGACTTTCAAGTTTGCCCACCCCAGTCAAACACCCAAACCTCCACACCATGACCAGTCAGCGTTATGCATATGAATAAGTTTCTTTCTCACTCTGTGTCTCTCCCACACACACAGGTCAGAGTGTAAGACATGAGCAATTCACGGTCTCACGCATACTCATACATCAAGTCAGAGTGTTAATATTAATAATTATCTGTTTCTGTCCTTCACAAACACGCAGTTGAGACTAATATGTGTAATTTTACCTCCTTTGGATGGATCAGAGGTTTTTTTCATTCATGTATGTAATCGTCATTCTCTCTTTCACCATGATCAGGTCGTGACGATCGGAAACCATTTGTCCTTCTGCTCCATCCTTCACCAGAACAAATAGACACAGAATCAGGCACCATTTCCTGTCTGGTGAGTCGCTTCAAGCCGGGCTTTGCACAGGTCTTCTGGAGTGCGGATGGGAAAGACACAGATATCGGGGTGACCACAAGTCCCGTGTCCCTGGACAGTGATCGGCCTGAGCTCTTACCTGACCGTCCCGGCTACGGACTGGAAGAAGGGCTCCAGATATTCTTGCAGTGTCAAGCACGGCTCATTGAATTCGCCTCTCCTCAACACCATCAGCTCCAGCGACTGTTAGCTCTCAGGCAAACACTGTCACGGTTCAGTCAATGTGTGCCAAGTGATGTTTTGTTGTTTGTTCGTGTTTTGCAACGTAATTTATGCAACAATGTCGGTATTTGGTGAATCGATGGATATCAGGAGCCGGTGAAATTATTGTTTGATTTGATGAGTGGGGATTTCCTGCTGCAATTGTCCCCAGAATTTTGCGTGCAAACTCTCAGCCTGGATAGAATGGGGAGCAATTTCCCCACTTAAACAATGATCCTGTTGCGTTTGTAAACTTGGAGTAAACACAGCTCTGAATAGATCTGAAATGATAAAAATAAATGACTGTCGTTATTGAACATTTAAAGGGCATTAAAAGTATCTTGGCAGTGGATAGTTTGCAGCTGTGACAACATTACACAGAATTATATCAAATTATGGAATGTGAATGTACACCAACAATATTCATCTCAACCACTCCCTGTGGGACCAAATACCTAAATTCTCCCCACACCACTCAGGACCGAGTATTCGATTCTCTCCTACTCCCCACGTGTGAGCCCCCCAGTCCCTTCCACCACCCATGGGAGTAAGTCGTCCATTCTCCCAAATCCCTATGGAGTGAGATCTATAATCTCCATTCCTGAGGAAGTTTCTCCTGGATTCCTGATTGAATTTATCGGGGGTGGGGGGCGGGGGGAGATGTTGATCAACTTTAGTTTTGTTTGTAACAGGAACAAAACATTCTATTGTATTGATATTCACAATTTTAAAACTTGAATCAGGTAATGGCCCACAGCTCGCTATTTTCTTTTCAAAAGTGTCCCAAAAAAGTTCGCTCTCTCCTGATGAGTCTAACCTCCCAATTCTGTCACTGATCTTGTCAATGATAGCCCCTTTCAGAGTGCCTCTGTAATTTTGACAGGTGTGCTCTGGACTCTGTATCTTTATGAATTCTAACTAACAAGAGTTGATTGTGGGTAAAACATGCGCCGAGTCAGGAGCTGCAAGCTGAGGGTCATAAACCTGTAACCCGCAGAAAGATCTCTATCTCACTTCTGTTTCCCACAACAGCCCTATTCACACACACACACACACACACACACACACACACACACACACACACACACACACACACACACACACACTCACACACACACACACACAAAAACGCAGATACAAGCATACAAGCCCAACTTAAGCTCAGCCCCTTGGTGATGGATAATGAGCTCGCCTTAGAAGTAGGGCATTTGTTCTCTCCCATCTCATCCAAAGTGAGTTATCCCTAATTCCACAGAGAAACTCGTGCAGGTTTTACTGGAGGCAGCGAGGGAATATTGTTCCCATTGGAAAGAGGGTCGATAACAGGTTTGGGTAGAGGAAGAGAATTCAGAAATGACTGTTCTGTTCAGGTTGTAAGTTTGCTCGCTGAGCTGGCAGGTTTGTTTTCAGACGTTTCATTACATCATTAGGGAACATCATTGGTGAGCCTCTGGTGAAGTGCTGGTGTTCTGTCCTGCTTTCTATTTATATATCTTGGTCACTTAAGATGGGTGATATTATTTCTGATTCTTTTTCTCAAAGATTAGTAGATGGAATCAATGTGTTTATTGATGGAATTCCGGTTTGAATGCCTTGCCTCTAGGAATTACCGAACTTGTCTCTGTTTAGCCTGTCCCAGGATGGGTGTTGTCCCAGTCGAGTGGTGTCCTTCGTCTTTCTGTGTGAAAGGATACTAGGGAAAGTGGGTCATGCCTTTTGGTGGCTACTTGATGTTCGCGTATCTTGGTGGCTAGATTTTTGCCTGTCTGTCCGATGCAGAGTTTCTTACAGTCCTTGCATTGTATTTTGTAAATGACATTCGTTTTGCTGTTTGTTCGCATATAGTCCTTTAGGTTCATCAGAAGCTGTTTCAGTGTGAAGATTGTTGTGTGGGCTGCCATGATACCAAGGGTTTGTAGTAGTGTGGTAGTCATCTCCAAGATGTCTTTGATGCATGGTAGTGTGGCTCGAGTTTCTGAGTGTGTTGTGTCTACTTATTTCAGCTGGTTGTTTAAGAGTTGGTGGACTGTGTTTAACAGGTACCCGTACTTCTTGAATACATGTATAGGTATTTTTCTTCTGCTGCTCGTATTTCCTGGGTGCTGCAGTGTGTTGTGACTCGTTTAAATAACATCTGGATGCTGCTCCGTTTGTGGGTGTTGCAATTATTGCATCTGTAGTTAAGCATCTGGTCTGTGTTTGTTAGTTTCCTGTAGACGCTGGTCTGCAATTCTCCAGTAACTGTCCGTTCCAATGTGACATCTAGGGAGGGGAGTCTATTGTTGCTCTCCTCCTCTTTTGTGAAATTTATCCCAGTAAAAATGTTGTTGATGACGTTATGGGTTTCCTCTGATTTGTTCCGTTTTGTGCTGACAAAGGTGTCATCCCAGTAGTGGACCCAAAGCTTGGGTTGGATCATGGATCGTTTGTTCAAGTCTCTGCATTGCTGCTTCTGCTAAGAGGCCTGATCCCATAGGTGTGCCATTGATTTTTTTGTAGGTCTTGTCATTGAAGGTGAGGTGGGTAGAAAGCCACAGCTCTACGAGCTTGATGATGTTTATCTTGCTGATGAAGTTGTTGCTGGCTGGTGGTTGTGTCCTTCGTTCGTCTAGTAGTGTGGTCAGTGTTTCATTGGCCAGGCCGATTTTAATTGATATGAATAGGGCTGTTGCATCAAGGGAGAGCATTATTTCGTCCTCTTCTGCCTTGTGTTTTTGATTAGTTCAGCAATTCTTGGGAAAAGTGGAAGGAGTGGCATGAGTCTTCAACTAGGTATTTCAGTTTCTGGTGGCGTTCCTTTGCTAGTCTGTATGCTCAGACCCATACTCTCACTCCCTGGCACACCGACAGAGGGATGAGCAAAGGAATTCCACTGAAAACTGAAATATAAAATATCATGCAAAGTCTGTAACAAACACTATATCGAACAGACAGGGAGAGAACAAGCCACCAGGTTACAAGAACACCAACTAGCCATCAAAAAACATGACCCACTATCGCTAGTGTCCTTACATACAGATGAAGAAGAACACCACTTCGATTGGTACAACACATCCATCCTTGGACAGGCTGAACAGAGACACGCAAGGGAACTCTTAGAGACCTGGTATTCAAACCGGAATTCCATCCATAAACACATTGATTTCGACCCCATTTACCAACCTCTGAGAAAAAGAAGCGGAAATCATATCAAAAACCTGAAGAGACCAAGACATATAAATAGAAAGAGGGACAGAACACCAGTACATCGCGAAAGACTCACCGATGTTGTTACCAGGCATGTTGACGAAACGTCAGCAAGCTATCCTGCCAGCTCAGCGAGCTAACTTACAACCTGAACCTCAACTTGATCTACAAACCTTCTCAAAAATCGCAAGTGTTATGTTTTCTGACCCACCGAGTCATTGTGATTAAGGACTTCGGAAAGTGGAAGCAGATTGAAAAGAAACTTTCAACAAGTGAGTAGGGACAATGGCACGGTTTTGGGAGGATGAGTAATGGGGAAGTGTGGAGTGTAGGATAACCGAATCGCTCCTTCATTCACAGAATAGCAGCATAAGAATATGTCGCTTCTCTGTGTTTTCATGTTCAAAATTTCAGATTCCCCCGGGCACCGTTTAGCTGAGGCCACCCACTCCGTTCTGTGAACTGTCAAGGATTAATCACTGGTTGTTAGCTGACATGGGCCTGAGAAAACCTCACTGGCAATAGAACAACTTATTAACATATTTTAAAAGATTTTCCAAATCAAAAGCTACAAGCTTCATTCTAAGCACGTGGAATCACATGCACACACTGCACATCGACATATACACACATACGTAGACACAAACACATTGCCTTTTTTACTCACTTAACTATTGCTTTCTCATGCATGCACAATTTCTCTCTTGTACACACACCCTCGCTTATGATGTGGAAACGTTGGTGTTGGATTGGGGTGGGCTAAGTCAGAAGTGACATGGCACCAGTTTATAGTCCAACAGGTTTACTTGAAATCACAAACTTTCAGAGCACTACTCCTTTTACACGTCAGGTGCTCCTTCACCAGATGAAGGAGCAGCGTTCCAGAAGCTTGTGATTCCAAACAAATCTATTAGAATATAACCTGGCGTCCTGTGACTTCTGACAGGTTTTCTCACCTGCATACACATCCACTCCTTCCCTCTCAAGCAGAGATTCACACGCACTCACATGTTCTCTCTCTCTTACATTCAATCTCTTTCATTCCTTCTTCTCATGCACATACCCTCCTGCTCATACATGCACACTTTCTCTCTTACACATACCTGCACTCCTCTCTCTCACGTGCTCACACTTACTTTTTTCACACACTCTCACTCACACAGTCACACATTTTATCTCTTGCATACTTTCTCTAACTCTCCCTCTCTGTTTCTCATACATGAACTCTCTCACACCCATACTTTCTCCTTGTCACACTCTCACTCTTGGATACACACGCATTTTCTATATGTTACACACTCCCTCTAACCCACCCTGACATGTACAGTCTCTAATTATCTCTTGCACATACCCTCTGTCTCTCACACATACTTACACTTTTTCACAATCTCCTCTCCTTCTCGTGTTTTCATGAAACACTTTCTTCCTCTTACACGCAGTCTCTCTAACTCACTGCCTCATACACTCAGCCACACTTTCTCGCTTTTGCACACATGCTTGTAATAACTTCACCACACTCACATGTACAGTCACACACAAAATATCTTGTTCCATCACAGACTTTTACTTTTTTACACACTCTCGCACACACACATATTTAGAGTCCAGCACAAGAGGGAAAATCTCTCGGGATACCGCATAAACCATTTGTGACTGAGATGAGGAGAAATTTCTTCACTTGGGGGATGGTGAAAACATGGAATTCTCCAACACAGGATGCTGTGGTGGCAAAGCCATTGAATATTTCCAAGGAAGGAGTAGTTTTCAGGAGGCGAAAGCTGTTGAAGCGTGTGGAGGAGAACTGAATAATGGTATCAAGATACAGCTGAACACATGATTATATTGAATGGCAGAACAGACTTAATGGGTGAATGAGTCTCATACTATTGCTTTTTTTTGTACTTATTGCAGACACGCAGATGTACACACACATGCACACACACATAGCACACACACACACACACACACATAGCATACACACACACATAGCACACACACATCACACATACACACACACATAGCATACACACACAGACATAGCACACACACACATAGCACACACACACATTGCATGCACACACATACACACACACATAGCACACACATACACACACACTCACACACAGACACACGCACACACACACTCGCACACGCAGACATACACACACGCACACTCACACACACACGCACACTCACACACACACATACACACGCATAGCACACACACATAACACACACACACAGCACACACACATACACACACATACACAAACACACACACACACATAGCACACACACATACACACACATACACACATACACACATATAGCACACACAGCACACACACATACACACACATAGCACACACACATACACACATAGCACGCACACACATACACACATATACACACACATACACACACATGCATACACACACATACACACATACACACACACATATACACACACACATACACACATTCACACACACCTCTTCATTACTAATCGAAGGTGGAGACCAAATTTGAACATAGTTAATGCCGCCACATTACCAAAAGATGTGGATGCTTTGGAGAGGGTGCAGAAAAGGTTTATGAGGACGTTGCCTGGCATGGATGGTGCTAGCTATGAAGAGAGTTTGAGTAGGTTAGGATTGTTTTCATTACAAAAAAAGAGATTGTGGGGGAACCTGACTGAGTCGACAAAATCATGAAAGGTATCGACAGAGTAGATAGAGATAAGCTTTTTCCCAAGGTGATGGATTCAACAATGAGAGGCGAAAAGTTTAAGACGGATACATGCAGATGGTGGTAGGTGCCTGGAATACGGTGGCAGCAGAGGTTGTAGAGGCAGGCAAGGTAGATTCATTTGAGATGCATCTGCACAGTTGCATGAGTAGGTAGGAGCAGAGGGATACAGATGCTTATAAATTGGGCGACAGATTTAGACAGTGGATTTGGATCAGTTCAGGCTTGAAGGGCCAAAAGGCCTGTTCCTAGGCTGTAAATTTTCTTTGTTCTTTGTTCATTCTACAATTACATGAGCATAATAATCCTGGGGCTGAATGATTAATAAGAGAACCCCACTGGTAAGATGCGAGACTTGTTCTATGAGCAGCTAAAGCCTGTACTCACCAGTATTTAGAAGAATGAGAGGAGAGCTAATTGAGGTCGATAGGATTAGATTAGATTACTTACAGTGTGGAAATAGGCCCTTCAGCCCAACAAGTCCACACCGACCCACCGAAGCGTAACCCACCCATTCCCCTACATTTACCCCTTACCAAACACTATGGACAATTTAGCATGGCCAATTCACCTGACCTGCACATCTTAAGACTGTGGGAGGAAACCGGAGCACCCAGAGGAAACCCACGCAGACACGGGGAGAATGTGCAAACTCCACACAGTCAGTCACCTGAGGTGGGAATTGAACCCAGGTCATTGGCGCTGTGAAGCAGCAGTGCTAACCACTGTGCCACCGTGCTGTATCAGATTGATAAAGTAGACGTGACTCATGTGTGGCTATCTAGATGGAGAGGTCATGATTCTACGATAGGAGCTTGTAGATGTCCAACAGAGATGGGGAGGAATGGTTTCTCTGAAAGGATTGTGAATCTGTGGAGTGTGATGGCTGTCAGGTCACTGAGTAACTTTGAGGTGAAGATAGATTTTAATATAAGAATGGGTTAACGGGATGATGGGGACTGGGCAAGAAAGTGAAGTTGAGGCTGAAATGAGATCAGCCATGATGGCATTGTAAGGTGGAACAGACTGGAAGGGCTGAATTCCTCCTCTTCTATATCTTACGTTTCTGTCTCCCTGCAGAGACTGGGCAACCTTGAAAAGTCTGGGTGTCCATAAGCAGAACAAAAACAGAGATTCAATTCAGAATGTTTGATCTAATCAGTTCTCCAGCTATTACCGAGGTTGAAAGAAAGTAGAGTTAATACAGAAATCACCTCAGTGTTATTATTTTCTCTTGATGGATTTGAAGTCCAGGCTCAGCATTTACTGGAAGTGAGCAGCATCAGCATCCCTGCCACATGGTGGCATGGTGACTGATGTATATCCATAATACAACCATTAATTGGCTCTGTGACTGAGATCTATTCTCATCTCTGCCGCTGAGTGATGTCATAGTTCATACATCTATTGTACACCCGAACACTCATCTTGCCACTAGGTGGCGATGAATTGTTTTAGTTATTTATTGTCACAGGTTTTTTTAAAATTTGATTTATTATTGTCACATGCAACTAGGTGCAGTGAAACCTTCTGTTTTGGAAGCTGGATAGGCACATTATATGTTGCAAAATGCGGCAGAGTGATAACAAAGCAGAGTGAAGAATATAATGTTATGGCTGCAGAGAAGGCACACAAAAAAAAAGAGACCAACATGGAAAGTCCAAATTGTGAGGTCCAGTCAGAAACCTAATGAAAGCGGAACAGAAACCTTTCCTGTGTATTTAAACTTTAGTATCTTCTGCCTGACAGAGGACGTTGGAAAAGATTACAACAGAGGTGGGAGGAGTTTTTGATTATATTGGCTGCCTTCCCGAGGCATTGAGAAGTCTGGATGGAGTCGATAGAAAAAAGGTTGATTTGCATGATGGGCTGGGCTGTGTTTGAAATTCTCTGTAATTACTTCTAGTCCTCAGCAGAACAGTTGCCATACCAAGCCCTGGTGCATCTGCAGAGAATGCATTGCCTGGTGCTTCTGCAAAAATTGTGAAGAACGATTATGGGCATGCCAAATTTTCTTAGCCTCCTGAGGAGGTAGAGATGTTCTTGGGCTTGCTTGACTGTGACGTCAACATGAGTGGACGAAGGCAGATTGTTGGTGATCACCACTCCTCGGAACTTGACGCTTTGAATGATCGCCAAATCAGCATCACTCACGTGGAAGGATAAGTGAAAAGTGTTTCATCACCACATTCTACCATCAATCGGAGTTACAAAAAGGATAAAAAATTAAATTACATGTACAGAGTTCATCCTCTCTACAAAGGGTGTTCAAACACAGCTCCAAAGCTTCTGAGAGGTTTTTGCAAAATTCTCTGGGTCTCAGGGAAACCCCGTTCCAGATACACAGATGATACCACCAAGAGTTCATCTTCAAAAAGACCAAAGCCAATTGTACCCGCTCTGGGCATTGCCTCCACCACTGCGACCAAGTGTCCCTGCACCAGACACCGTCATCACCACAGCTGATGACTACTGAGCACTGCCTTAATCAATTACCTGCCTTGTCCGGTGTTTGCAGCTCAGACAGGGATCTAAATCCCTACTCCACAGTCCTCGCATGTCCACAATTTATCCCTGTTAACACAATATGAGCGATACATAATCTCGACACAATGGTTGGTGGCACTCTAACTGATATACATCCGAAATTCTGATGCAGCATGGTGCTGTAAGTATTACTGTATACCTGTACATTAGAGCGACTCAGTCATCGCTGCCGTTAGGTGGCAATGTGTGATGTTTTTAAAAATATATAAACACTGATTCGCGCCGCGTTTTACACAGTAACTTATATTTATCCAGATTAATGTTGCTGTAGCTGTAACCGCTATATACCTCCATCAAAACGCTGGGTGCTCTTCTGTCTTATATATATCCTCATCCCAACAACTAGGCGGCGCTATGAATGACGTACATAGAACGTTACAGCACATTAGAGGCCCTCCAGCCCTCAATGTTGCACTGACCTGTGAAGCCAATCCCAAGTCCATCTAACCTACACTATTCTATTTTCGTTGATCGAATGACCATTTAAATGCCCTTAAAGTTGACGAGTCTACAACTGTTGCAGGAAGTGCGTTCCACACCCTTACTACTCTCTGACTAAACAAACTACGTCTGGCATCTGTCCTACATCTGTTACTTTCAATTTAAAGCTATGTCCCCTCTTGTCTACCCTCTCTAACCTTCCGATTGTCTTATATGGCTCAGTTAAGTCACCTTGCAACCTTCCTCTCCCGAACGTAAATAGCCTCAAGTCCCGCAGCCTTTCCTCAAAAGACCTTCCTTCCATAACAGGCAATATCCGAGTTAATCTCCTCTGAACCTTTTCCAATGTTTCGCACCCTTCCTATAATGTGGTGGCCAGAACTGTACGCGATATTCCAAGTGCGACCGCACCAAAGGTTTATACAGCTGCAGCATGACTTCATGGTTCTGAAACTCACTCCCTCTACTAATAAAAGGTAACACATCATATGCCTTCGTACCAAGCCTATCAACCTGGGTGGCAGCTTTCAGGTATCTATGTACATGGACACCGAGATCTCTCTGCTCACCTACACTGCGACGAATCTTACCATTAGCCTAGCGCTCTGCATTCCTGTTACTCCTTCCAAAGTCAATCACCTCTAATTTTTCCTCATTAACTTCCATGTGCCGCCTCTCAGTCCAGCTCTGCAACTTATTAATGTCCCCCTAGAACCTCCAACATCCTTTGGCACTATCCACAATTCTACTGACCTGTGTCATCCACAAATTTACTAACCCAACCTTCTACGTCCTCATCCAGCTTGTTTATAAAGATGACAAACAACAGTGGACCCAAACAGATCCTTGCGGTACACCGCAAGTAACTAAACTCCAGGATGAACATTTCCCATCAACCACCACCCTCTGTCTTCTTTCAGCTAGCCAATTTCTGATCCAAACCGTTAAATTGCCCTCAATCCCATGCCTCCGTATTTTGTGCAGTAGCCTGTGGGGAACCTTCTCAAACGCCTGACTGAAACCTATAAACACCACATCAACTGCTTCATGTTGCTGTGACTGACAATTTCTCCGCCCCCCCCCCACACTCATCACTTTCCTTTTATGTTCCCCTAAGTCAGCTCTTCCATGCCTGTGTAATCTTAAATCATAATCATTGCAACTTTTCTTCCACATCCAGCCAGTTCCAAAACAAGACAAAAGAGTGAATCTGGAATTTTGTCTCTAAGGCAAAGAGGGATCATCAACTGCAGTTGCACCAATTACGTCAACGATTTTGATAAACACATCAATTTCTCCTACACTTAGCAATTATTGGTTTGTGGGGTGGAAAGTCTCTGTGCTCCCATGCACTACGGAGGCAAGGTGGCTCGGTGCTTAGCACTGCTGCCTCACAGCACCAGGGACCTGGGCTCGATTTCTGCATTGGGTGTCTGTGTGGAGCTTGCACACTCTCCCCGTGTCTTCGTGGGTTTCCTCTGGGTATTCCGGTTTCCTCCCACAATCCAAAGATGTGTAGGTCAGGTGAATTGGCCATGCTAAATTGCCCATGTTGTTAGGTGCATTAGTCAGGTGTGAATGCAGGGTTGGCAGATGGGTATGGCTGGGTTACTGTTGGGAGGGTCGATGTGGACTTCCTGGGTGGAAGGGCCTGTTTCCATTATGTAAGGAACCTAACTGAAATAATGCACTTCTTTCCCAGATTCATTCCTTTTGAATTACCGGGAAAATTGTTTGCATCCTGTCACTCCTTATTGCTGGTTTCTGATACCACTAGGTAGCGCTTTGATACGCTCTTGCCCACGACCGTTCAGATCAGCTTGGCTCTAACACTTGCAGCTGCGATCGTCTGCCATTAGGTGACGCTCCTAGGTCACCAGAACGTGCAGATTACCGGAGTTTTCCAAACAGCAGCTCGGAACTCTGTTCTGCTGCAACAACATTGACACTAAACTTCAGTCTGTTTCTCTCCCTCTCGCTGTCACTCACGCTACCGCCTCATCATTTTTCTCCCTCTCCTTCTCCAGCTCTTTCTCTGCCTCTTATCATCCCTCCCGCTGGATCGTCTCTTTCATGGACCCTCTGTCACATCCCTTGCTCCCTGACATCTCTCTTTCTCTGTACCCCCTTCACTTCAATCCTCCTCTCACTCCTGTGCTCTCTCTCTCACTCACATCTCTCTCTCACTTGCTCTCTCTCTCTTCTCTCCCTCCTTTACTGTTTCTTTCCCTCGCCACTCTTGTCTTCTTCCCGTTCCTCTCTTTCTCTCTGTCTCACCCCGACCCCAATACACACTCTCTTACTGTCCCTCACTCTCTTTCCTTCTCTTCCTCTCCTTCTCCCTCCATCCCTCTGTACCTCTTCTCCCCTTTTTCCACACTCCTAGCTCTTCTCACTCATCCAATGTCGCTGTCTCTCTCTGACATCCCTCCATCCCAATCTCTCAGAATCTCTTCTTCCTCCCACTCTCCGTCTCTCTTTCTTTCACCTTCTCTATTACACTGTCTCCCAAACATGTCCTCTCGCTCGTCCTTTCTCTCACCTTCTTTGTTTCTAACCATGACAGTCTCACACATGCTCTCCTTGGCCCCTCACTACCTCTCTCTCCCTATCTCTTGTTTTCTATCTGCCTCACTCTCCCCTCTCCTGGCCCCTCCCTCCCCAACCCCGCTCCCCACAGTCTTATTCTGTCTCACACAGTCTCTAACTTCTCTCTCTCTCAGCCTCCACGACCTTACTGTCGATCTCTCCTTCTCTTTTGTCTTACCACGCCTCCCTGAGTGTACCTCCCTGACATTCCATTGCCCGATGCCGCCTTCTTAACCTCTTCCTTCGGCACGCATTGCAACTGAGGCATATTGTGCTTAGTCTTGCCATCAGACTCAAGTCGCTGCCCTCATGGAGTGAGTTCTGTAATTGCAGCTGGCAGACCCTTGTGGTACTAAGAGAGTGAAACACTGGCAGGCTGGCCCCGAGAGTGAAGTTGAAACCTGGGCACTGTATTTTCAATGCGGCAAGTTGCTGTGGTCTGGGATGCACTTTCTGAAAGGGAGGACACTCAATAGCAAGTTTCAAAAGTGTAGGAGGGGCGCACCCACATACATACTGGAAGGAGGAACATTTGCAGGAGGCGTGCATGAAAAATTGTGGGACTAATTTGAGAGATTGTGGTAAGAGCCTGACGAAGAAGCAGCGCTATGAAAGCTTGTGATTTTAAATAAACCTGTTAGATTATAACCTCGTGTCATATCACTTCTGAATTCATCTCATCCGTGCCGCTTATGAATGCATAAGCCTCTATAAGGTCACCCCTCAACCTCCAGCGCTCCAGGATGAATAAAATACCCAGCCTATTTAGCTTCTTTCTAAATCTCAAACCCAACAATCCCAGCAGCATCTTTGTCAGTGTTTTATGAACCTTTCAAGTTTAACAACAACTTTCCTGTAGCAGGGAGCAAAATTGGATGCAGTATTCGAAAAATGACTCAACCTATTCCCTGGACAGTCGGAACATGACCTCACAATTGCTCTACTTAGTGAACTGACCAATGAAGGTGAAAGAGCCAAACATCTTCTTCACCCTTTCTAAACACTTTCAGGGAACTGCACCGCTGGACCTCTAGATTTTTCAGTTTTGGCAACACAACCCAGGGTCCGGCCATTAATTGTATAATTTCACGAGGTCAATTTCCGGAATGGCGGGACGATCTTATGCTGAAAGACTGGAGTGACTGGGTTTGTATACGCTTGAGTTTAGAAGGCTAAGAGGGGATCTGATTGAGACGTATGAGATTATTAAAGGATTGGACACTCTGGAGGCAGGAAGCATGATTCCACTGATGGGTGAGTCCGGACCTAGAGGACACAGCTTAAAAATAAGGGGTAGGCCACTTAAAACAGAGTTGAGGAGAAACCTCTTAACCCAGAGAGTGGTGGGTGTGTCGAATGCTCTGCCCCAGAAGGCTGTGGAGGCCAAGTCTCTGGATACTCTCAAGAAAGAGTTGGATAGAGCTCTTAAGGATAGTGGAATCAAGGGTTATGGGGATAAGGCAGGAACAGGATACTGGTTAAAGACGATCAGCCATGATCGTAATGAATGGGGTGCTGGTTCAAAGGGCAGACTGGCCTACTCCTGCACCTATTGTCTATTGTCTATAAGCCCTGTTCTGAGATGCCGCATTTAACTGGGGTGGATGGAATAGAGGAGTATACAGAGAGAGAAAGAGGTTGCAGTGGCTGGAAGAGGTGACACAGCTTGAGAGGGATGTTAGGGTGGGAAAAGATAATGGGGTAGGGAAAGATACAGGGGCTGGAGGGGGAGGGGCAGTGGGGAGGATGAGGGTGCTAAGTAGGTAACAGAGATAAGGAGGCGTGTAGGGCTCGAGGAAGTAGGGAAATATGTCGAGACGAGAGGAGGTTAGTGACGGACAGCACTGCAGGGACTGGATGGGACCTCACCGACAGGGTAGAGTTCAGGGGTAGACTAGGTTACAGAGTTGGGGAGGGGTGACGGGGCTGGAGAGGTTACAAAGATATGTGCAGGGGGATGGAAAGGATTAAAGAGTAAAGGGGGATTGAGAGGTTGGAGGAGGTTACAGAGATAGCATGGGTGTAGGTGCTGGATGAGAGTCTGCTGAAGGTCTGCACCTTAATTGTTCAATAAGGGGTTTGTGAGGCTGAGACGGTGGGAGCAGAAAAATCGACTTTGGGAGCTGTCAACAACAGCCTGATTGCACTATTTCACAGTCGGGGTGAATAGCAGGGAGAGGTTGTGTCCTTGTTCGTTCAGCCGTTGGCAAACGTTGAGGAAGCTGTTCTGCAAAAGGGCTACATTCCTTGTCCCACGCTTGTTCCCCATACACCAACTCAGGGGACTCAGCATCCCCAATAGGGCGGGCCCACCATCGATCCTCGGATTTATAACAGTTCTGTTAGGGACCAAGGATCCAATGTTTCAACCGAAGAACAAAAACAGTCTCAAATCCAGGCCAATGAAATCAGCATGTAAAGGATGAAACAGTTGGCCATCCAGCTCTTCAACCCTGACTGTTTCTTAACTGGCAAACTTGTAGCCAGACTGGAGAGTTCATTTTAGCCAGTCATATATATAGGTAACTTCAATGCAATGACATATGTAAATGAATTGTTATTCCCTTTGAAATTTGGGTTTATTCCATTTGGATTAGTAAATGAAACATGTCTCTTTTTTCCAACTACACTGAGGTTCTGCACTGCCAAGTGACTCAACTCAATAAAGTTCCACTACATTAAGATGCCCATAATTTGTCCAGGATTTCCTTCAACTTCGCTCTATGATATGTTACAGCATGGAGACAGAAGTTAAACTAAATTAACCTTTGCATCTCTGTATTCCAACCACAACAAAATTTAAAACTTCAGTGACTCTCAAAATTAACCCCAATGGATTCTAACTAGATATTTTTGAACATCAATTTCAATCGTGATGAATACTCAATTCTCGATACCAGCGTGCACCTTTAATAAATGATTTAGTTTTTTATTGACAATATATGAACTTTAGCAAAACAAGGTTGAACAAGAACGTAATTGGTCTCTGCTATACATCTTTTGTTGTCAGCGCCATTCACAGTAAAGACAGGCGCTCCAGGGGAAAGAAAACTCGGCCTACTTAAGCTCTCCATAAGGCTCAATAGACAATAGACGATAGACAATAGGTGCAGGAGTAGGCCATTCTGCCCTTCGAGCCTGCACCACCATTCAATATTATCTTGGTTCATCATCCTTAATCAGTATCCTGTTCCTGCCTTATCTCCATAACCCTTGATTCCACTATCCTTGAGAGCTCTAACCAACTCTTTCTTGAATGAATCCAGAGACTGGGCCTCCACTGCCCTCTGTGGAAGAGCATTCCACACAGCCACGACTCTCTGGGTGAAGACGTTTCTCTTCATCTCTGTCCTAAATGGTCTACCCCGTATTTTTAAGCTATGTCCTCTGGTTCGGCACTCACCCATCAGCGGAAACATGTTTCCTGCCTCCAGAGTGTCCAATCCTTTAATAATCTTATATGTCTCAATCGCATCCCCTCCCAGTCTTCTAAACTCAAAGGTATACAAGCCCAGTCGCTCCAGTCTTTCAGTGTAAGGTAATCCCGCCATTCCAGGAATTGACCTCGTGAACCTACGCTGCACTCCCTCAATAGCCAGAATGACTTTCCTCAACTTTGGAGACCAGAACTGCACACAGTATTCCAGGTGTGGTCTCACCAGGGTCCTGTACAGCTGCAGAAGCACCTCTTTGCTTCTACACTCAATCCCTCTTGTTGTGAAGGCCATGCATGCTATTAGCCTTCTTCACAACCTGCTGTACCTGCATGCGTACCTTCATTGACTGCTGTACAAGAACACCCAGATCTCTCTGTACTGCCCATTTACCTAAATTGATTCCATTTAGGTAGTAATCTGCCTTCCTGTTCTTGCCACCAAAGTGGCACCAAACGGGGTAGACCATTTAGGACAGAGATGCAGAGACACCTCTTCACCCAGAGAGTCGTGGCTGTGTGGAATGCTCTGCCCCAGAGGGTAGTGGAGGCCCAGTCTCTGGATTCATCCAAGAAAGAGTTGGATAGAGCTCTAAAGCATTGTGGAATCAAGGGTTATGGAGATAAGGCAGGAACAGGATTGGAGGCTCAAAGCCTCCAATCCCAGCAACATCCCTGTAATTCTCGTCTGCATCCTTTCAAGTTTAACAACATCTTTCCCAAGGAAAGGAGAACAGAATTGAAGAAAGTATTATGAAAGTAGATTAAACAATGTCCTGCACAGTCATGACATGCCAAAGGCCCTTTTCAACACGGTGACTACCTTTAACTCCACTTTCAAGGAACTCTGCACCTCCACCGCTTGGTCACTCTGCTCCACAGAGCCCTGAAATAAATTTGCAAGTCCTGTCCTGCTTTGCTTTCATAAAATGTGGCACTTTATTGAGGTGTAGAGGCTGAAGGAGGTTATAGAGAGAGGGAGAGAGTTGCCGCTGCAGGAGGAGACCGAGATCGGAAGTAGTGTTGGTTCTGGAGGAGAATTTGGGAAAAGCGTAGGACTGAGGTAGGTGACAGAGATAGCAACGAGATTAGAGGCCAGATGAGGCTCCAGTGATGGGGGGTAACAGAGACAAGAGGGATGTATGGGATGGAGAAGGTTGCTGATGTAGGGAGTTGTGTAGGGGTTGGTGGAGATTACAGAGAGAGATGGAGGAGTGCAGGAGCTGGATGGGGTGGCAGAATAAGCAGATGGGTGGTCGTTCCAAACAGAGGGTGGGGTGCAATGCCCGGAGTGGTTACAGGTTTAGCGAGGGGTCAAGGAGTTGGAGGAGGTTAAACAAGTAGAGAGAGGTGTAGGGGCTGGAGTGCTGAACAAGATTGCGAGAGGATGTCGAGGCTGCAGGAATGCAGGAGTTAGGATGGCATGGGGAGTCTGTAGAATGTTACAGTGAGAGGGCGGCTTGTAGAAGGTGGAGGAGGTTACAGAGTTAGTGAAAGGTGTAGAAGCTAGAGGCAGTTAAAGAAATAGGGAGGGTTGTTGGGGCAGTAGGAAGTAACAGAAGTAGGGCGTGTTGCAGTGTCTGGAGGATGTTGCAAAGTTTGGGAAATGTGGAGTGCATGGAGTGCAGAGATATGCAAGGGTGTAGGCTCTGGAGGGGTTGACAGAAATATGGATGAAACCTGGGGCTGGAGGAAGTGGAAGAGGCAGGAAAGCATGTAAGAATTGTTGGAAGGCATTGTGACAGAGTCAGAAAAAGGTGTGTATAGGGAGTGGAGGATGCGACAGAAATAGGGAGTGGTGTAGGATCTGGAGGAGGGTACGATCATAGGATGGGATTTAGGAGCAACAGGACATTACAGAGATATGGAGGGTCGCATGCGTGGGTGGACTTCAAAGAGATAGAGAATGCATATAGGAGCTGTAGAATTTTACAGAGTCAGGAGGAGTTAAAAGGCCCGAGGAGGTTACAGGGAGGCGAAGGAATATAGGGGCTGGAGAAAGAAACAAGTATTAAAGGATGAACAGCCGCAGGAGGTTACAAAACTCGGGAGGTGTAGAGGGAATGGAAGACGTTGTGAAGTAGGGCAGAGTATAGGCGCTGGTGGCAATTGCAGAAATAGGGAAGTATTTAGGGGCTGGGGGTTGTTACAGAGATGGAAGAGGTTGCAGAGATAAATAGGGGCATAAGAGCTGAAGGATGTTTCAGAGCTTTGGAGTTGTATACAGGCTGGTAAAGTTACTGTGCTTGCGAGAGGTGCAGGACCAGGAGGATATATACAAACGTAGGCAGGGGTGTATGAGATGGAGAAAGTTACAGAGTTAGGGAGGGGATGTAGGGGCTGGAAGAGGTGACAGAGATTGAGAGGGGTGTCCGGGATGGAGATGGTTACAGAGACAGGGAGGAGTGAAACAAAAAATAAGAGAGCTCAGAGAGTAAACATCAGGAATCCAATTCGGTTATTTCGATGGGTCTGTTTGTGTAAATGTGTAACATGTCTGAGAAGGTAAGTGTTTGATGGAACCTCTGCATTTTCCCTCCTGCGTGTGGGTGAAGCTACAACCACCGATGTGATTGTTTGGGGCTGAGGACTGATGGTGCCACGGGGTGCTGCTGTTTCTAATCGCTCAGTGACCAGAGAGGTTTCAGTTCCTCTGCCGACATGACCCTCCCCTTCCCCTCCATCTGGAGCGAGTAACCACACCACCTGCAGCCCCTTCACAAACAGACCAAAAATAGTGTGGCTTCTGCTCTCGGGAGCTAAAATGAGGCACATGAAACGCACCCTTCCCTGCACGCCCCCCCCCCCCCCCCACTCCCCACCCCACCGCCCCAGGTCTTCTGAGGTCGAACACCGCGTTGCATTGAAAGCAGGTGGAGAGGCAGTCTCGGATCCTGCTCTTGGATTGTATGAATCATTATTGAGCTGGGTTCAATCAGACTGTGCAGTCAGACTCCAGTAAAATGATTATTGTTGTACAGCAGCTTTCCTAGAATCCCTTTCGCAGGGAAGCAGGCCATTCGGTCCATCGACCCTCTGGAGGGCGTTTTACCGAGACCCACCCAATTCCTGTAACACCTACCCTTTCCCCTGTCTAACTCAGCCAGCCTTCACATTCCTGGATACTGCGGGGAAATTTTGCATGGCTAACCCACCTCACCTGCACATTGTTGGACTGTTGGAAGGAAGCCAGTCAATTGGAAGAAACCCACAGTGACACAGAGACAAGGTGTAAATTCCATGGAATTCGTGGCCCTGGCGCTGTGAGGCAGCAGCGATAACCACTGAGCCACCGTGTCTCCCGAACAAACCAACAAGCCGACAATACAAGTAAACACACCACCAAAGAAAGAGAACGCCAGTCAGACCCTCAATCGTGAGCAGCCGTTCAGTACTGTGTACTACCGTGGCTGTATGCAGCACAACACCATTTTCCTATCACATATCCCTCGAATCACTTTGGTGGGAAATTCTACCCCTCAGAGCCTTCAACATGCATACAAAATGCCACAGATTCACCATTCACTGAGCTAAAGAATTTCCTTTTGTCTCAATCCCAATTGGTTGATCCATTAGGCTAGAATGTGGACTAGACACTCGAGTGAGTGCGGTTGATATGGCGGGGGTGTGGGTTTGTGTGTTCCTGGAGGGGGGAGGAGTACAGTCTGTCCGCATCGACCGACTAAAACCTCTCATATTCCGATATCTTTCAGTGAGATCATCTCTAATTCTTTTAATTGCGAGAGGTTATAGGCCCACTCTCATCGGTAGTGCAGCCTTTCCTCTTGGTGAAACTTCACTGTGTTCCCTCAAGGATAAGTTTATCATTCCATAGATGAGGAGACCACAACTGCACGCATTGCTGCTGGAGCAGGCCCACCAAATCACTGCATAACTGCAGTAAAACCTCTACTGCTAGGTATTTTAGAACACATACTCAAGTTTGTCATCACATATCTCTGGAGTCAGAGAGATTTGAACCCAAATTTCCTCGCTCAAAGCTAAGGAAATTGCCCCTGCATCACAAGGGTCTTTCTTATGTACTCTTGTCCCCTCACAATAAATTCTGACATGGTATTTCCACAAACACTCACTCCATACAGCATGGACACACACTTGTGGCAGCGGGTGCCATCTACAAGATATATCATACAAGTTCACCAAAGATCCTTAGCACTTTCCAAACCCATGGCTACTTCCATCCAGAAGGGCAAGGGCAGCAGATACATGGGAACAGTATCCCCGCAAGCTCTCCTTCAAGCCACTCACCATCCTGACCTGGAAATGTATCAGCTATTCCTTCAGTGTTGCGAGGTCAATCTTTTCTCTCTCATGGTATTGTGGGTGCTCCTAAGAGACTACAGCAATTCAAGAAGGCATCTCATCGACACCTTCTCAAGGGGCAGCAAGGAGCCCCATACCTCACAGGTGAATCAAAAAAATATCATCTGTGCCCTCATCTGTGTGTGATGATATTTGTTAACTTTCTCACTTCCCTGTATCTGCAATTCTTCTGAAAACCAAAACATTTCAGTCCTTTCAGAAAATATCCCATTTTTTCCCTTTCCTCTGACAAAAGCCCTCCGAACAATTCCTAATTTTCCCACATCAATGCCCATCTACCACTTGCTTGTCCAATTACTAATAGAGTCTCTTTTTCCTTTTCAGACTTGATATCCAATTTAAAACCGACTCTTCCTCTTCATCTCCTCCTTCGGCCGTGTTCTTTGCACTGATGGCCTCACCATTGCTGGTTTAAAGACTGAAGCCAGCAGTTCATCCCATATGTCAATGGTTCTGACTCAAGGAAGTGCTGTGAATGGGTTTTAGAACGGAACATGGGGGGGTGAGGGGGGGTGTCAATCAAAAAGTAAAGTCATATAAGATCTCCAGTATAGGGTCTGGAGGATCCCTGCCTCTCTTCCTGATGAAGGGCTTTTGCCCGAAACGTCGATTTTCCTGCTCCTCGGATTCTGCCTGACCTGCTGTGCTTTTCCAGCACCACTCTGATCTAAACCCCGCTTTCCAGCATCTGCGGTCCTCACTTTTGCCCAGGCAAACTGGTCTTCATCAGCTGGTCAAAAATGACTCCCTAAATGTTCTAATCTTACTTTCCAGCACTTGGCCCATCGCCTTATCATCATAAGTGCACATCCAAATACCTATTCAAATTTCTCCCTCTATCAGCTTCCCGAGCAGTGTGTTTCAGATTTCCACCTCCCTCTGGGTGACAGCAATTTTTTGTGATATGTTCTCTAAACCTCCTGACACTTACTTTAAATCTATGCCTCCGGTCATTCATCCTTCTTCCAACGGGAGAGGATCCTTGCTGCCTATCCTATCTATGCCCATCATAATGTTGTGGATTCCACAACACTTTTGCCAACGAACAGGCATCTCAGTCAGAATGGCCTACAAGCCTAGAGAAGCTGCCAGGTCGCGACTGACCCAGGATACAATCTGAAATGCCCCCAAGCGTTAAACCTGATCTCATTGAAGATGGTAGAATCAGATACAATAGCAATGTTTAAGAGGCAGTCAGACATTCAGATGTACAAGCAAAGAACAGAGGTATACGGACCATGTGCAAACAGATAGAATTAGTTTATAACGGCACCATGGTCAGCCCAGACAGGGTAGACCAAATAGCCTATTCCTGTACTGTACTGCTCTATGGCGTATGGTCTTTCACAATTTCCTCTGCTTCAAGGCAAAAAAAAAAATTATCCAAGCGAACTTTATAGCTACGACTCTCCAGCCCAAGCAAAATCCTTGTAAACCTCCTTCACATCCTCTACAGTGCTGTCACAACCCTCCTATCATGTGGTTTCTAGAATACTACACACAATCCTATAGATGCAGCTAAACACACATTTTATACAGTTCAAGCAGTACCTCCCTGCTGTTAATCTATTGAGTCTCGGGATCATTCTGTAATCTGGTTTGTCCAACCATACCATCAGTCGGGATCATATATAACAAATATGAGGGATCGTCCGAGGTACCAATTAGGCGAGCATAAGATGAATTGGTATATTTTCTGAAAATAATTTGTCTACCTGAATATTATAGACTGAAAGAGGAGATGCATGGCAAGGTTTCCTGACTGGTTTGAAGTGTTAGAATTATTTTGAATGCTTTGGGGAGGAAAAGGCTTTTTCTTTGAAATCTTTAACGAAGGCTGAACTGAGAAGGTTGTCAGATAAGTTGAGAATGCAAACAAAACCTGTATCCTGCGAAAGTGAAATGCTCAAAATGACTGTTAAAGATTTCAGGATCTGAAGGAGGGAAATTGTGACTTGAGATGGCAAATTTCAGACTAACTATGACTCGATTGAAAATGAACAAGCTTGATATGAAGAACAAAAAGGAAAGGGAAATTAAAGGGTTTCAAATGAATGTAGAGGAAAAGATTTTAAAAAGGGATAAAGATAACACGCTCACAAACTTAGATGGTTGCTCTCTCATTACAGAGGCAACTGGTAACACTTTAACCTGAGGGTCACCACATCTCAGATGAGGGGAGACATTGGTAAGGGGAGTCCTTCATTGTAACCGCAACTGGTGCAGGAATTGAACCCGCGCTGCTGGTGTCAGTCGATATCACAACCATACCAACTGAGCTGACAAACTGTGTAGGACATAAGCAGTTAATGTTAGGGCCGTGGGGAGTGTTGTAGAACAGAGAGACAGGGCCGTCGTCCCTTGAATGTGATGTCTCAGGTAGACAGGATGGTCAGTAAAGGGTTTGACGCAGTTTTCTTCCTTGGTCAGATCACTGAGCACAGGAGTTCGGATTTCATGTTACAGCTGTAAAAGACATTGGTAATGCTGCATTTGGAGAACAATTCATGTTGCACTGCAACAAAAAGAATGTTGTTAAACTAGAAAGGATAAAAAAGGTATGTTACCAAGACTGAATCATTTGACTTATAGAGAAAGGCTGGATAGGCTGGGCCCTTATTTACCTGAGCATAGCAGGCTAAATGTTGATCTTATAGAGGTTTATAAAATCATAAGGCGCATAGTTAACGTGAATACCCAAGATCTATCTCCCAAAGTGAGGAGTCAAAAAGTAAAAGACGTAGGTTTAAAGTGAGAGGAAAAAGATTTAAGGGGCAATTGACATAAGGGACAACTTGTTCACACAGATGATGGTGTGTGGAGGCAACGAAATGCCAGAGGAAGTGGGAGAGGAGGATGTAATTACAATCTTTAAAAGACAATTGAACAGGCACATGCATAAGAAATGTCTTAAGGGATCTGGGACAAATGCAGGTAAATGGGACAATTCAGTTTAAGAGGTCTTGCATTTTGGAAAGCTAAATAAAGGTAGGAGTTTCATGGTGAATTGTAGGGACTTAAGGAGTCTGTGGAACACAAGGATCTTGGAGTTCAGGTTCACAGTTCTCTGAAAATGGAGTCGCAGGTAGACCGGGCAGTTAAGAATGCTTTTGGCACACGAGCCTTCATCAGTAAGGGCATTGAGGATAGAAGTTGGAAAGTTATGTCGCAATTATACAGAACATTAGTGAGACAACACTTGGAGTATTGTGTTCAGTTTTAGTCACCTTGTTATAAGAAACTGGAAAGAGTGAAGAAGAAATTTACTAGAACGTTCTGGAATCCATGGTCTCAGTTATAGGGAGAGGTTGGACAAGGTAGGACTTCTCTCTTTCGAGTGTAAGAGACTGAGGGGAAAGCTTATATAGGTGCATAAGTTTATGAGAGGCACGGAGAGGGTGAATGCACTCAGTCTTTTTTCAGGGTTGTGGAATCGAGGACTAGAGGACATCAGTTTAAGGTTAGAAGGAAAGAATAAACGCAAACTGAGAGGCAACTGCAAAGCTTCAGAAGATGGACAAGGCTGTGAGAAGCCAGAAATAGGTCGGGTAAAACCCAAAGGGTCGATTTGCCTGGTCTCTGCCTTTTCATTTGCATTCCGGTGAATAAATAAAGCTGGCAAACCCTCCCAGTTTACCGACACTGGTTGCAGAGCGGCTCCCACAAACACGAAGACTGAAAGCTACACCCAGTGCTGGTTGACTGTTTCCACACATTCTCCAGTGGAAATGTTTCCCATACTGCGTCTGCTGTGTGTTCTGCTGCTCCACGTGACAGGTCAGAAATTGCTCTCGTCTAACATCTGTCCATTAAATATTTTTGTGTCAGCCCCGGTTCCTTTATTGTTCCCAAAGTCACTGGGTGTGTGCATGTGTGTGTTTCTTAATGATAGGTACCTTGGCTGATGCTGATCCTGTCCTCAAACAGAGTCTACTTTCCGACCCAGTCTCTGTTGGCCAGACCGCCCAGTTGAAGTGTGTGCTGCAGGATGGTAATGTGGACACCTACGATGTGCGTTGGTACTGACAGAGTCTCGGAGAAACCCCAGTGTTTGTTATCCAGCATAAGGTCAATGGTGACATTCACAGAGGCACCGGCTTCACTGACCGTTTTCAACCTTCACGAGACTCTCCGAACAACAGTTACATTCTAACCATCGGAAACGTGGTCTCTGGTGACTCTGCCGTCTATTACTGTGAAGTGTGGGGTTACATCTATGAAGGTGGAACTGCCCTGATCGTCCGGAGTAAGTGGTTCTGTTTTCTCTCTATTTACGTTTTTTTAAGATAAGTTGAATATATATCGCTTCAGAGTCGATACTGTTCTCTGTTTGTCGAAAACATCACGGTGTAATACACTTTGCAACATTTCTCACTCGTACTCACAAGGCAAAGTATTGCATCAATAATTTTCTCACGGATTCACACAGGGCAGAGAGTTGTTTATATTAATAATGCTGTCTCTTTCACATAAACATGTATCCAGAGCCACATAGCCACTCCCTGCAAAAACGAATCCTCCACACAGACAGACAGGTGCGCGCGCACACACACACACACACACACACACACACACCATCCGATAGAATATATCAATTATTTTCACACACAGGTCAGTCTCTCTATTTTACAGAAACACACAGGACAGAGTGTTAATTGTCTCAATCGTTCTCTCTATCCCTTTCCCTCTCCCTTTGTCACATGCACAGGTCAGAGATTAGAACATAGAACAAGGCAACACAAAACAGGCCTTTCGGCCCTCGATGTTGCAACGACCTGTGAACTCATCTAAGCCCATCACCATACATTATCCCATCATAATCCATATGCTTATCCAAGGACTGTTTAAATGTCCCCAATGTGGCTGAGTTAACTAAATTGGCAGGTAGGGTATTCCATGCCCTTACTACTCTCTGAGTGAAGAACCGGCCTCTAACATCGGTCTGAAATCTATCACCCCTCAATTTGCAGCTATCGGGGGATCATCATCCGAGGGAAAAGTCTATCACTGTCCAACCTATTTAATCCTCTGATCATCTTGTCTGTCTCTATTAAATCGCTTCTTAGCCTTCCTCTCTCCAAGAAGAACAGACCCAAGTCCCCCAACCTTTCCTCATAAGACTCTCACTTCAGACCAGGCAACATCCTGGCAAATCTCCTCTGCATCTTTTCCAATGCTTCCACATCCTTCCTGTAACGGAACAATCAGAACTGCACACAATATTCCAAGTGAGGCCGCACTAGCGTTTTGTACAGTTGTAGCATGACATCACAGCTCCAAAACTCAATCCCTCTACCGCTAAAGGCAAACACACCGTCTGCCTTCTTAACAGCACTATCAATCTGGGTGTCAACTCTTACGGATCTATGTCCATGGGCACCAAGATCCCTCTGCACATCCACACTACTAAGCATCTTTCCATTGACCCAGTTTTCTGCCTTCCTGCTTTTCTTCCCACTCCGTTTAGCTCGAGAAGTATCTCTCACATGCACAGCTCAGTATTAAGTTCATATTTCTCTCTCTCGCACACGCACAGTGGTTACCATCTTGTATGAACCAATTATTCGCTGTTACACACAGGTCAGATGGTTATGTTAATAACTCTATCGTTCACACACACATACACACACACACACACTTCACAGTGTTACACGTGCATTAATCAATCACTCACTTTTGATCCCTTACTGTCACACACACGCACATGCGTAGGTAGTTGTTATGTACTAACATTTCTCTCTTTCACTAACACATAAAAAAGTTAGAGTATTATAAATTAATTTTTTTCTGTCTCTGTCCGACACACACACATACAACATATCCGCACATTTAGATACACACGTCAAAGTGTTAGTTGCAAAGATATTAATGATGCTCTGTCGCTCGCACAATTCAAAGTTTTATACAAATAAATAATTCTCCCTTGCATACATGGTCAGCGTTTTTTTATTCATATATATAATCCTCTCTCTCGCTTCCTTCACACAGGTAGTGATGATCAGAAACCATCTGCCCTTCTGCTCCCTCCTTCGCCAGAAGAACTAGACACAGGATCAGCAACTCTGTCCTGTCTGGTGAATCGCTTTAAGCCAGGTTTTGTGCAGGTTCTCTGGAGCGTGGATGGAAAAGAGACAGACAGTGGGGTGACCACAAGCGCCGTGTCCCTGGACAGTGATCAGAGCTACAGTCTGAGCAGTTACCTGAAAGTCCCGGCCACTGACTGGAAGAAGGGCTCCAGATATTCCTGCAGTGTGAGGCACGGTTCACTGAACTCACCTCTCCTCAACACCATCAGCTTCAGCGAATGTTAGCTCTAAGGTATACAATGTCATGGGTCAGTCACTTCGTGCAATGTGGCGTTTTGTTGTTTGTTTTTGTTTTGCAATGCAATTTCTCAGCAATATCAGCATTTGGTGAACAATCTGAATATCGAAGAATGTCAGAAATCAGTGAAATAATTGATCCATTTGATGAGTAGGGATTTCCTGCTACAATTGCCTCCAACATTTTGCGTGTAAACTTTCACTTTGGGTAGAACGGCGAGCAATCTCCCTTCTAGACAATGACCATGTTGTGTTTGTGAAGTTTGCATGAAAGAAGATATGAATAAATATGAAATGGTGCCACGAAATGACTGTCTATCGTTATTGGATACTGAAAGGAGCACTGAGGGCCTTGGCTGTGGATAGTTTACACCTGTGACAATGCAACACAATATTGCATCAAATGAGGCATGGGATCGCCCATCAATAACACTCACCCAACCACTCCCGGCAGCAATAAATCCTCCAATCTCCCCCACTTCCCGAAGAAGCGATGCTCCCCACTCCCCGTGGGAGTGAGTTCATCATCCTTTCACACTTCCCGTGGTAGCGAGTCCTCCATTCTCCCTTACTTCACATGGGCAAGTTTGTTGCATGCTCCCCCATTCTACACCCGGTCTCCTGGCACCATGGTCCCCATTCTCCCCACCTCCCATGGGAATGAGTGCCCCATCCTTCCCCACTCCCCAGTTTCAAAATATCCCTTCCTGAGGATCCTTCTCTTTGATTCCTGAGTTTATTCCTGAGGATTGAGTGATGTTGAACAACTTCCCTTTTGTTTGCTACAGAAATGGAATATTCCACCCCATCGAACTCTCAGACTTTTAAAAGCATCAATCAAACCTCATGCCTTGAGGCTCTCTAGTCTTCAAAGAGATGTGTCTCAGGCTGCTCACTCTACTGATTGTCTAACCTCCCACTTCTGTCATCGATCTTGTAAATCAAAACCCTTGTCTGGGTGCCTCTGTAATTCTGATGGAATTTGGTGCCCTGCACTGTATAGTCTAAATGGCAAGTGTAGATGGCAGGTGCACTGTGTGAAACACACGCTGAGTCAGGGCCAGCATACTGAGAGTCAGAATCAGAAAACCCACAGAGAGGTCGCCATATCGGTCCCGTTTCCCAGTCCAACATACAAACAATTACAGGCACCCAGAGACACACACGCACACATTCGCACACGTGCCATTTCTTCAACGCCACTGACAATCATCTTCACACTGACAACAATTTATCAGCTACATCACCCCCACCCCCTAATCTCAGCTTCTGGATGATGGTCAATGAGCTTTTTCTGAGGTGGGGGCATGCATCTTTGCCCTGTCCTATCTCATCCAGAATTTGCTGTCCGTAGTTTCTCGTGGAAGCTTATGGAGGATAAAGGCAGAGGCAGTCAGGGGAGATTGCTCCTGCCTGAGGGAGGGTCGCTAGCCAGATTTAAGAGGGGAGGCTACACAGAAATGAGAGTTATTTTGATGCAGTGATACTTTGTGATCTAGGATGTAGGAAGGTAGAGGCAGATTCAACAGGAAAGGTCTAATTGTGGGTAGGACGCATGGTAGGAATTTGGTGGAGAGGGTTTCCAGCAATAGGGAGGTGTTAGCTGTGGGATAGCCAGATCGCTCCTTCAATGACAGTCCCAGCCAACAACAACAACCCTCTGCGTTTTCATGTTCAAATTCCTGGATTCCTTCGTGCACCATCAGTGTTCACGTGGAACTGGGGACTACGGTTTATGCTCCCCTCCACCACGTTGAACCCTCCACTGCTGCCCCATACCCGGAAGGCCTGTCAAATGTCAAGGATTAATTGCTGTTTGTTTGCAGACATGGGACTGAGAAAATCTCTCTGGCAATGGGATCTCTTATTAATATATATTTAAAAGGCTTTCTCCATCAAGATTTACACGCTTCATTCTTAGCACATGGCATCACACACACATGCCCTATATTTGTACACATACATAGACACACGCTCATTGTCTCTTACACACACTTACCTCCATTCCTCTCATGCACACACACTTAAAGTAATTTCTCTCTTATACACACACTTCCTCTTTTTTTAAACACACACTCTCACACACCCACACATCGATAAAAACTCCCTTTCTCACACACACATTCACGCACACCCACATTTTCGCTTTCTGTTACACACACTTTCTTTAACTGGTCCACTCACACACATTCACCCTCTTGCTCACGTCCACATACTTTCTCTCTCTTACATACATCCCCTTACATACATACATACATCTCCCTCCCGCATACACACACAGTTTCTCTTTTTACACACTCTCACTCACATTTGTTCACAATTTTAATCTCATGCGCACTCTTTCTAACTCCGCCACTCTCTCTTACATATACTCTTAAGTTTCTCTGACACCGTCTCTCTTTTACTCACGCATATATTCACACATACTCACAGGTTCTCTCTCAGGCACATTCTCTATAACTCTCCCAAACACGCATATTCGCACACACACTCTCACTCACCAAGCACATTTTATCTTCCTGACACAGAGCCTCTCTAACACTGTCTCTCACAGACACACACTTTCTCTTTTTCATATGCTGTCACTCACATTTTCTAACAATGACTAACTACCTCTCAATCAAACACATGTTCTCTCTAATTCTTTAATACTCAATATCTCACACACACACTAACGTTCCCATTTTTACACACTCACTCTCACTCTCAGTCTTACATTCACATTTTTGATTTTTTTACACGTTCTCTCTGACCTCCCCCTCTGTTTCTTATACATACCCTGTCTAAATCTCTCACTCACTCTCACACACTTCCACTTTTTCACACACTCACAGGCCTTCACATACTGTCACATATAAAAAAATCACACACACACATGCTTTCTCTGTCTTACATACTCCCCAATTCCCCCTCTCTCTACCTTACACAGATCTTCTCTAAGTCTCTCTCATGCATGCATGCTTGACACAGACACATCTGCATGCACATGGACACACACACACACACACACACACACACACACACACACACACACACACACAAATACACACACACACACACACACACATACACACACACACACACATACACACACACACACACACACACACACACACACACCCAGCCCCAGCTCTCTCCCTCCTGGCTCTCTCATCCATCATCAGGATCCAGATGCTCCAGGACAGCCACATCGGAGACGGGAGACAAAAGGATGTGCACATCCCTCCATGGAGCGGCTCAGCTCCCCAGCGATCGATAAACAGGATCGGAGGGGACAGGTCAAAAGAGGGAGGGTGATCAGCGAGACAAGGCAGCAGGGCAAAGGCCACACTGCTCCCAGATGGGAACAGAGACTGCGGGGAACATGGACAGCATGTTATATATGTCAATAAGTCTCTCTTTCACACTCTCTCTCTCTCTCTCTCTCTCTCTCACACACACACACACACACACACACGCGTGCACACACACACAAACACACACACACACACACACACGTTGTGAACTTGTGGAGTGCGATGAGTGCCAGGGCACTGTGTAACTTTGGTGAGGACATATATTTTTAGCTAAGATTTAGTTAATGTGAGTATGCAGAGCGAGCAGGTAAGTGGAGTTGAGACCAAGATGAAATCAACCATGATGGTATGATACGGTGGAACAGGCTGAATGGTCTCCTCTTGCTTCTAGACCTTATGATCTTATGAGGTTCCCTCCAGACACCAGACAACCTTGCAAAACTTACATAACCACAACAAAAAGTGCTGGGTTTGCAAGGTGGGCAACCATGGGTTCCCAAAGCAGGAGCCCCCCTAAACTTTATTTAGACCTTTCTGAGCGCAGATGACAGTGCAGCATCGGAAAGGGCTGTCCTTCCTTTAAGAGAGAATAAAATCAGGATTGCAAACTCCAACTCCGCAGCCCCGTTAACGAGACAAGGAAAGTGTGGTTGAGGATGGTCAGATCAGCCATCAGCTAGTTGAATGGTCGAGCAGACTGGGGTACAAAGACCTAGGTAAAAACAATGACTGCAGATGCTGGAAACCAGATTCTGGATTAGTGGTGCTGGAAGAGCACAGCAGTTCAGGCAGCATCCAAGGAGCTTCGAAATCGACGTTTCGGGCGTTTCCTGATGAAGGGCTTTTGCCCGAAATGTCGATTTCCAAGCTCCTTGGATGCTGCCTGAACTGCTGTGCTCTTCCAGCACCACTAATCCAGTCCAATGACCTAGTGGACTACTATTGGGATAATTGCTCGATCAACTCAGAATCAATGCCGAGACAGCATGAATGATAGATTGGTGGAAAAAAGAAACAATGAAATGAAGCGTTGAGGTCAGTTTTGGAGCAGAACAATCGGGTTTCACCCTGTGTCAAGAAGCTGCAGAGAAAACGGGAAGCAATCTCTGGACAGCGAAGCAGTGCACTGCATGTGACCCATGCCTTCTTTCTGCATGGGGATTGTGAAATGGTAGAACTCGCTGGCCGACATTCTGACCAACTCAAGCCAGGGCTAGGGGCTTTAGAGCATCTGAGTGGTCTTGCACCTCCCTGCTGTCACTGACAGAGCTATCTGCATATGTCCTTCTGCTTTCTGCATAAGCCCTTCCTGAAGGGCTTTTGCCCGAAACGTCGATTTCGCTGCTCGTTGGATGCTGCCTGAACTGCTGTGCTCTTCCAGCACCACTAATCCAGTATCTGCATATGTCCAACACTGAAATCAAATGCAACAAGACAGCCACTCAGGGTGGGTTGGAGGGGGTGTGCCGAGTGTGAGGTGAGGGATTCGATTCAGAATTTTTGCTCTATTCGTTTTTGTGAATATTGTCTGCACGAATTTTAAAGAAAGTAGACTGAGTGGAAAAATCACAGGAGTGCAGAGTTTCCTGTTGACAGGTTCAGAGCCTCGGATCGGCATTTGCTGCAGGACAGATACATACCCAGCCCTTCCGCTGGCAGACGCTAAGACTGATATATATTATATACAAATATATATCCTCAACCCACCTGCTGGGTGACTCAGTAACTGATATACTGCATATCCCTTTCCCTGTCGCTGAGTGCAGCTGCGACATATGTAAAGCGTTACCTCTGCCGCTAGGTGGCGCCACAAGTGATGTACCTAAATGTGTTCATCGGTGACACTGTGGCTGACGATTTTATTGCCCCATGCTCATCAGTTCCCCTCCAATCTTAACTTCAGTCATGGAAGCAATTGTTCGTCAGCAGTTCCATTCCTCTTGCAAATTTGTCACATGTCTGGAAATGTTTCTTTCCTCTCTTTCCAATTTTCTGTATACAAGCTTCAGAAACAAGGTCATAGAGCCAAACAGTCATAGCGTTGAACAAGACAGAAGCAGACCACTTATCCAAGTCGTCGATGCTGATCAGATGTGCTAAGTGATCCAGTCTGGTTTGCCAGTATTTGGCCCATATGTGTCTAAACTCTTCCAATCCATGTACCCATCCAAATGCCTTTTCAGTGTTGTAACCGTACCCATCTTTATCACTTCCTCTGGTGGCTCATTTCACCACTCTCTCAACTTGAACATCAGCCCTCTAGTTTTGGACGCCCTACACTGCGGAAAAAGCTTTGGTTATGCATCATGTCCAGGCCCTTAATGATTTTATAAGCCTCCATGGGCCACACCTCAGTCTCACCTAATTGAAGGTGCATTTTCTGTAATCCGAAACGTTGCAACCACAGACTATTTATAACAGAATTTTAAATTGTTTCTGTTATGACGTTGGAAGTGTGTACTCTACATTTAAAGACAGAACGCTGTTCTGAACTAAGAGTATGCAAGCACTCGTGTTTCTGACTAGATGGTCATCTCAGAGAGTATTGGAAAATTGAGAAAATGTAACATTTGACTGTGAAGTAGATAGTCGAGTTTCGGTTGCTTTTTTGACAACAATTTGAATTTAACCAATCAGTTTAAATTATGCCTCAGGATATTAAAGACCAATCGAGTTTGAATTTCTTGCTTTGCCAACACTGAACCAAGAGGCAATCCAATGTTGGGGGTATAAGAATGCGTATATTTTGAAAACTGGTCATTCAGTAACTGCCATAGAGAGAGAGAGAAAAAGAGCTTATTGCCCATCTGATATCTTGATCTCCAAGAAATTAGGAAACACTCTCTACCAAAGATACCTTTTCATACTAGCAGTAAAAGGAAAGAAGATGACGCAGGGAGATCCGCAGCCAGATGAGCAAAGGCACAGAATAAGACAATGATGGTGTAGTTTTGAAATTAAGTTGATATAATTTTTATAAGTGTCTTATTGGAACAGCATCTTGTTATAGAGTTGGAGGCAGATAATAAGCAGTTACGAGAAAATGGGGCTGAGAGTTGCGAATCGTTGTTGTTTAATGCCCACCTTTAGACTTAAAAATATTGATGTTATTTTCTTAAAATAGTGGTATCTGGGATTTTGCTGTTAATCATATTTTAACAGACTATGAGGCGAGGTGAGTTTTTCTGGTTATTTGGTTTAATTAACAGAGGGGTGCAATTCCGTGCCATAATATATCCTGGGTTGGGCTAAATACTAATGGATTAACATTCTAGAAGCCCAGACAAATGTTCTTGAGTAATTTATTTTAATCTCACTTAGTCAGATGGTGTAATTTGCATTGACCAACAATTTAAAAAAGCTGTTCTGATAACACCTCGTGTGTCCATTGTTCTTCACTGTAAAAATACAAATGCTTTAGCTATACTCTTCAGGTAAAAGAAATCTTTGTATGGCCTGGAAGACACGTGATTTCAAACATGCCTTAATATTGCTGACTCAGCTACATTCTGAGCAAGTAGTGATAGGTCATAAATGCCAGGGTCACCCAAATGCAATGAATTTTGAAACAAAAATTTGTATATTATTCTTCTGACAAACATGTTTACACCATCGTTGCTGCATCAACTAAAATGCTCTAACGTTAAGGTCCAAACAGCTTTTGGTCACTTTATCGACAGGACTACTTGTTTCTTAATCCATTCTTTAATTCTGGTTGGAAGCAGTTGAGGGCCACAGTGAAACATCATTGAAAACGCATCGTGCATCAGGAAATGGATATTTGGACTCCTTCGGTTATCACACCACCAATTCCCTCATCCTGTGCACACTTTGCCCCAACTCAACCCCTTTTTGGTATGGAAATCTCTGTGGAGATTATGATTAACTCGGTGTGATAGTGATGGCACCTGATGCTTCATTGCTCTTTTTAAAATTCGTTTGTGGGATATAGGCATCGCTGGCTGGCCAGCATTTATTGCCTGCCCAATGGTTGCCCTTGAGAAGGTGGTGGTAAGCTGCCTTATTGAACAGTTGCTGTCCACTTGCTGTAGATTGATCCACAATGCCATTAGGGAGGGAATTCCAGGATTTTTGCCCAGTGACAGTGAAGCAACGGTGATAAACGCCCAAGTCGGGATACTGAGTGGCTTGGAGGGGAACCTGAAGGTGGTGGTGTTCCCATTGTCATTCTAGATGAAAGTGGCCGTACGTTTGGCAGGTGCTGTCTGTGGATCTTTGGTGAACTTCTGCATTGCGTCTTGCAGACAGTACACACTGCTGCTACTGAGTACTGATGGTGGAGGTAGTGAATAGTTGTGGATGTAATGTCAATCAAGTGGGCTGCTTTGCCCTGGATGGTGTCAAGCTTCTTGAGTTATGTTAGAGCTGCACCCATCTAGGGCATTTTGGGAGTATTCCTTAACACCCCTGACTTATGCCAGCAAATATTTAACGTAGTTGATGGTAAGGTGTTAATTCTGGATATACTTGTCAGGTGTACGAACAAAACTAGAATTAAACAGCATGAACGTACCATTATTTATTATTAACACAAATGAATTTCCATGTATGTATGTAGGGTTACCATTTGGTAAACTGTTCTCTTCCACATTGTTGCGCATATAAAGGCTTAGCTGATAATAGGGTTTAAGGAGTTTGCTGTTTCCTTCATGATATTGAATGCAACATAAAGATAGAGAAACTGGTTGCTGATTTGCAAAATACTTCCACCTTTCCATCGGTACATCCTAGCCCATTTGAGGTCCCACATCATGGCTCTGACTGAACTCCCTCCAGTTAACAGTGCTCTGACCAGATTTCACAACACAGATTTGTGATCAGGACGCTCAAACACCCCTGCACTAGCTGAATGAACTCCCTGGCTGTCAACAATTCCCTTTCCGACAGATAGACTGTGATGTGGTCACAAATTTTCTGAACAAACTATCCACTTAACATTCAATCTTGTGGATGTGCACGAGTACAGCTGCTGCTTCAGCTGGGAACCTGGGAGCTCATGTCTTCACTTCCGAGAGGCACTTCTTGCACATGTGATCATCAAGGACACTGGCAGGATGTATGAAATTTCACATGTTACCAGTCACACATTTTTACAATTGGCTGAGCTGTGCTGCCACGGCTTGAATTTATTTCTCTTTTGTAAACATCTCTCTGCGTTGGATTATGATATCATTTGGTTCAGATTTCTTCTTAATCTTCATGTTTCACAGTTTTACCCAAGGATAAGTACCTACTTTTACAATAATATTATTTTATATTTTACAGCAAAGTCTGGACAATCCCAAGACCCACTGATTAAGAACCGACAAAGTTACAGATTTGCTTTGATGTCCCTAACTTTGCATTCTGCTTTCAATTCAGCATTGACCATTTAGGAGCAGGCAACAGCTTTGCCTCTCAGTTTTCCATGAATGTGATTCATGTCAAAGCCCAGATGTTTACAATGGCTTCCCGAGCAGTGCTCTCGAACGTCTGCAGTCTCTCTGATTTGCGGGTAAGTGATTTACTGCAGAATAGCTCCGGTATAATTCAGTAGAAATATAATCTCCACATTAAGGGGGAAATGGAGCTGTCAATAAAATAGCATAACATGCAATGAAATGGTACTGACTCTGGACTTCTGGGTATATTGAGATCTGCAGGGGCACCGCATCAATTCAATGGCATCTAATTTTATTGATCTATTTACAGAATGGATCTGTTTGTGAGCTCAGAATCCTAGTTTAACACACTAGGTTACTGTTGCATATTTTTGCTTGGTTTATTGATTCGCTGAATAGCAAACTGAACAGGCAATTGCATAACACTCTTTAAGTTCTCCCTGAACTTGGCCTGAGTTACCCCATAAATAAATGTGTTTATGCAGCAGCATAAGTTCCGGAGCATGAATCCAACTTGTCCGAAGGTGTACAAAGAGTCATTGTAATATCGGGGATTTATTCCTGTAATGCTGTAATATAAGAAATCTATAACATATGTGAACCACAGAAGAATGAAGCTCCCTGATATGGTGAAGAGTAATATCACAGACTTCCTTCTGCTCTCCATCTCTGTGTCACTATGCTTTTCTCTCTCGGTCTGACCCTTCAGCCTCTTACGGATTTGGTTAGCCACGAGAATATGTCGGACTGTCAGGGCATTGAATAAGAGAATTAAAGTAAACGGTAGTAATGGTGTTAAAATTTTGTCAAACCAGTCAAACCCCACCCAAGCAGGAACAGTGTAATAGCTCGGCTTTTTATAACACAGCCACGGCACATTATCAATTATCTCCCCAGGTTCCTTTGTGAAATAGAATGGAACATTTTTCAAAGACAGCAGAATGGAAGTTGTTGTTAAAACTGCAGCTGCCGTTCTCTCATTGCAATATTTTGCTTTCAGTGTCTGGCAGCAAATTGCGACATATCGATCAAAGGAGAAAGTGATTGTGAACCAAACGGAACAGTCCATTGCTGAATGAGTAAAGGCATAGAGGAGGCTACACACAGGTGTGATATCCAGAAATGATCCTGGGAAATAATAATAACTGATCCGATACAGGATAACATCAATGAGAATAAACATTAGGTCTGCTGTGGACATGGCCATCATGTAGCGGATGGTGCAGGTAGATAGACCACACTTCCATTGTGCTAGGATCACAATTGCAACTAAGTTCACTGTCAGAGGAAGAAGGGAAAATTATCTTGAAACTACTGACAAAAAAAATCCTCATATCAAACACAAAGGAAATAGAATAGCAAGATGGCCACAAATTGACCTCGGACTGTCACTTACCAGGGACACCAATGATAGCAAGGATCATGTAGAATATTCTCTTACTTGTGTAGATTAATTCACGCATTTTATACTTCTAATGATTTGTCCTTCCCTGTTGGAGACAATCTCTCAAAATTAACCTGTGAGATGATACATTAATGGTGCATTTAATATGTACCCATGCTAAGTCCCCAGAGAGTCAGAAATTGCAATACTGTTGAAGTAAGGTGTTTTTAATTGTAACTAACAGGTTGCAACATGCCTTACTTTCTGTTTGTGCTGGAATATGCTCATGACAAAAAAAATTGGAAATATTCCACAGCCTAGGAAATTTGGATCAATGCAATTAAATAATTAAATTGCATGGTGCCTTATTCCAACAATGACAATTTTCACTCAAATTCAGGCAGAAAGAGTAAAGAAGACGCACATTATAAAAATTAAAGGAAGTTATTGAGTTTCGAGATGCAGAGTGATCTTCGTGTCCGAGTGAAGCAACTGCAGAATGTTTGTCAGCAGGTGCAGTAAGTAATTATGAAATCCAAAACAATGTCTTATTTTATTGTGAGAGAGATTGAGTACCAGAGTATTGAGGTTATTCTTCATTTATAGATGGAATGAGTAAGGCCACATCTGGAGTACAATGCATAGTACTGGTCACTGTACTTACAGAAATATGTTAATGTGTTGGAAGTATTTCACAGATGTATTCCAAGGACAGTATCTTAAATGTTTGAATTACCTCAGTGGAAAGGTGAGACCGACAAAACCTATAACCTGGAGTTTAGAACAATCACATGTGACTTAATTGAAACCTAGAATGTCTTAAACTGTCCAGACCAGATAGATGCAGAAAGAACATCATTATTGGCCAGGCTAGATAAAGTCAAAACGTTTCAAGAAGGTAGCCCAGACCCTAACTTTTCTCGTCGTTTTGAGCAGGTGTACATTTGATATTGCAGAAGTGATGCAGCTGGTCAAAACCTCTCGGTTTTTAACAAAATGGAATTTATTTACAGAGCCTCGAATGAAACACAAACAAAAGAGTACAGAATACAGAATAACTTAACATATCCGAAAACCCAAAAGACTATCACAGCTTAATGATACTGTTCCACCTACTTTCAGCATCTCCATAAACACCCCCTTGGCAAAAAGTGGTAAAATCAAACACAGATTCTTAGAGGAGAGATGTCAAGGAGAGAAAGGACAAGCATGGAACGGTTTTGTTGACCAGCAGCTTAAGAAAAACTGACTGTTTGCTAAAACCAAACCAAGTCAAACCATACCAGAGAAAAGCTGAGTTGGGATAACTGGTCACTCCCCTTTCATTGCACAAGTGGTGTTTTTTTTTTGCTAACTTGAAAGCCTTTTATCTGAGACAGTATCTGTTAGCTACAATCAATTTGGCCCTAAAACTCGGACACCAGAAACATCAGAACCTATGCGTTTATGACCCCTCTGAAAACAAATCCAAGGGCAATCTCAACTTGTTAAAGAAGCAACATCATCATAATATTTTCTCCTTTTAGAGAATCGAGAACTGGGGTATTAGTTTAAAAATAAGGGGTCAAACATTTCAAACATAATAAGGCCACGACGGAGAACAGTGTAAGAGGGAAGAAACAATTGATAATTTAGGATGAAGAGAGATGGATATACATCCCCACATCTCTACAGAAAAGTAATAATGTCACTGAGCAGTTTGATTAGAAATATCTCTGGTAGAAAACTCTCCATTCAAATGAGTTCCAAATTATATCAAGGCACGGCAAGAATTTAAAGAAGCATCGTTTGAATTCATACTGATCAAATGTTTCTTACTGACTTCTGAATGGGAGAAAATACAGGGCATGTCCTTTCAGACGTCAAATATTGACTCAGTTAATGAATCTTGCTTCTCTAACCCATCAGAATGTCAGGTTTGCAGCGAAGGCCAAGAGTCTGTGAAAGTAAACATAAAGCAGAAACATAAGGATATTATTTTACAGCACAAACTTTGGTCCCGATTTCCCATTCAATTCCATTACAGCCAGCGTTATCTCTCTGCACAAGCAATGGTGTAAAGCCTCTTGTGGTGCAGTGGAAACGTTCCTATCTCTAAGTCGGGAAATTTGGATTCACCTCCAGTACCAGGACTGACTAGAAATTATCCAGCGGGGCGTTTATTCGTTATATGTTACGCAGTGTTGTGCCTGTCCTGGAAAGTGCCTGATGAGGACAGTGTAATAGAAAATTTCTTTCAGCTTAAAGAAGAGGATGTTTTACTCTCCGTTTAATAGGATAGAAGGAAGTGCAATCTGTATTCAACCAGTGTTGTCCCTGTCTGGGAGTATTTGATGGGGACAATGTCGTGGGAGATTGACTTTCAGATGAAAAGAGTATCATCATCTAAACTTGTACTGTTCATGTCCTGTGAACGTTTGATGAGGACAAAATAGACAGAGGTTTTCACTGTAGGTAACCGATGTTTTTCCTGATACTGGGGATATTTGATGGGAACAGTGTGCAGAGAACTTTGATTTCAGTTTAAAAGAATAGAGAGATCCTTAGAACGTGTCGAACACGATGCTGTACTGTCCTGGATGTGTTTGATGGGGACAGCTTTACTTGCTGTTTTAAAAGAGCAGAAGAACCTTTAAGGGCTCTCATAGGGCAGTGGAACTGATCCTACCTCTGAGCCAGAACGGCAGGGTTCATCTCTCAGCTGTTCCAGACGTGTATTGTAAAGTTTTTGAACAGGTTGGCTCGATCTCCAAGCAATCTAGACCTCTAGTTGAAACCCAACACACACACGCACTCATGCACGCACGCACGCGCACACACACAATGGGAATAGGGTATTCACATTTCCACTCTCCTCTGCGTATAAAGCTGATGTCACCTCTGAACATCATATCACTCTGCTAATGTTTAGTCCCCTAGTACAATGCTTGAAAGAGAGCAAGCAGCTTCTCTCTATTTAACCAAACCAGATATTTTAAGCCTCCAAGACAGCGTCGCTGTCTCCTTTGTCAGGACGGGGACTTAGATAAAGAGCAAAGCCTCCTCTACTCTGTCCTCTATCAAACATTCCCAAAATAGAGACAGCACGACACACAGTGAAGCTTCCTCTACACTGTCTTCATCAAATACTCACAGGACAGGGGCAGCATGGACACAGACTAAGTCCTGCTCTGCTTTTTTAAACTGAAAGGAAAGAGCTCCCTACTCTGTTAAACTGCAAGTAAAACTCCCTGGATACTGTCCCCATCAAACAGTCCCAGAACAGGTACAACACGGGTAAGAAACAGAATAAAGCTCCTTCAACACAGGGTAAATTCCCTTTGTCTCTATCAGATACTCCCAGGACAGATACAGCACGTAGTTAGATACAGAATGAAGTTTCCTCTACATTGTCCCCCATCAAACGCTCCCAGGATAGGGACAGCACAGGGTTACGTACAGAGTAAAGCTCCCTCTAACACTGTCCCACATCAAACACTCCCACGACAGGGGCAGCATGGGGTTAGATACAGAGTAAAGCTCCCTCTACACTGTCCCCCATCAAACACTCCCAGGGACAGGGACAGCACAGGGTTAGATACAGAGTAAAGCCTCCTCTACATTGTCTCCCCCATCAAACACTCCCAGGACAGGGACAGCGTGGGGTTGGATACAGAGTAAAGCTCTGGGTTCAATACAGAGGAAAGCTCCCTCCTGATATTTTTCGATGAACCTGTTTGTGGATATCGTTACACAGTGCTGGAGCAGATGGTACTTGAACATTAACCTCCTAGCTCAGAGGTAAAGAAGAATAATAGGCAACACTGTGTCATCTATCCTTCAAATGTGACTGTTCGAACCACAGCACCAATCCACAGAATCATTATGCAGGTTATGGTGGATTAGCCATGCTAAATTGCCCATAGTGTTCTGGGATGTTAAGGTTAGGTGCATTAATCGGGGTAAATGTGGAGGGACGGGTTTGGGTGGGATACTCTTTGGAGGTTCAATGTGGACATGTTTGGCTGAAGGGTCTGTTTCCACACTGTAGGGATTCGATGATTCTATGATTTATTGGTTATCCGTTAAATACCCAAGGGACTATTAGGAGCGAACGTCCATCACTTTGCATCTGCAGCCACATGTAGGCCCAGACTAAATAAGGTTATTGCAGCTGTATAAAACTTGGGTCACATTTATAATATTGCATAAAGATCTGGTCGCCATACTCCAGAAGGACTGGGGGCTTTGGAAAAAGTTCAGAAAATGTTTACCAGGATGTTGGCTGGTTTGGAGCTTTTTAGCGAGAAGGAAAGACTGAATAAACTTTATTTGTTTTCACTTCAATGTCGGGGGCTGAGGGGGGACCTGAGAGTAATTATACAATTATGACGAGCCATGGATAGAATGAATATTCAGAATATTTTTTCCCCAAAGTAAAATAGGTTAATTAATGGGGAGCATAAAACAGTGAAAGATTAAAGCAGGTATGAGAGGCAAGCTTTCTTCTTAAATGGAGCCAAGCCAACCCTAATTGCCCAGATGGAAGTTAAGAGTCAACCACATTGCTGTGTGGAGTTACATTTAGGCCAGACTAGGTAAGGATGGTAATTTCCTTCCCTAAAGGACATTTGTGAAACCAGATGGGTTTTCCATCAATCAACATAGATTCATGGTCATCATTAGACTCTTACTCCGAGGTTTTGCTAGTTTAAATTCCACCACTTGCCTCTTTCTGGGATCTCTCCATTTAAGGGAGTCGAGGGTTCGAGGGAAAGGGTAGGAGAGTGGATGCTAGGGATGTCAGATCAGACACGATCCTGTTGAATGGTGAAGCAGGCCCGACGGGCAGATTGGTCCACTCCTGGTCCTAATTCTTGTGCCCTTGTGCCATCAGAAGATAAGAAAAACGAGCAGAGCTTTACAATCGGGCAAAAGACAAAACGTTGTTAGTTCCATACCCTTCAGTTAGACTGTTGCAATTAGAATACCTCGAGAGTTTTGCAGTTTCAAAACAGGTACTGCATAATGTTGAGCTGTGCAATATAATGCTATTTTTTTTTAATGAGTGAGTGGGAGAAATCAAACCTGCGTAGCACTAAAAGTCTTTGAGTTAAAGAATATCTGTCTGACAACAGCCCTCAAATGTGCCCAGCTGCAAAGTGCTCAAAAGTAAAGTGACAGAGTGGCAACAGAGGGAAAGCGTCCAAAGTGTGCAGACACAAAGCATCCATCTCTCCCTCCTCACTTTGGAAAATGAAATAAATGTTAGCAGCAAAATTAGAAATAATTCGAAAACAAGGTAAGAACTGGGTCTTTCTGATTGAGATAACGGCAAATGGCATTCGTAGAGTCATACAGCATTTCAGTGCATCGAGTCTGTGTCAACCTATCTCCACTCTTTCTGCTTCCCAGCACTTGGCCCACAGTCACAGCTAAAATCACAGGGACTGTTGATTGCCTGAACTTTGTTTATCTTATCCTCATTATTTTCTGTCCAATGCATGTGCATTAAATGTGCTTGGAAACACCAAAACTTTCAAGGTCCCCTCAGAGCCACTCACGATTCTGACGTGGAAGTACGTCGCCATTCCTTCACTGTCGTTGGGTCAAAACGCTGTAATACCTTCCCTATGAGCATTGAGTGTCAATCTACACCAGATGGACTGCTGCAGTTCAAGAATGCAGCTCAGCGCCACCTTCTCATGGGGCAACCAGGGATGGGAAATAAATGTTGGCCAGCCAACGACGCCAACATCCCACAATTTTCTTTATACTCTAATGTCGTTTACCTGATGTAATCAAGTGTTGTGTGTGTGTGTGTGTGTGTGTGTGTGTGTGTGTGTATGTGTGTGTGTGTGCGCGTGTGTGTGTGTGTGTGTGTGTGTGGTTTGGGAATTTGAAGAGGAGAGGTAAGTTGTTGAATAATAGATGATGTCTTATTTCTTTGGTCTCCTCTTGTTAATCTTAGCTATGTTATTAAAACAGTTGTTTTGCCATTACTGATAAAGCTCGAAGTGAATTCATTTGTTCTGAGTAACAGTCAGTCATGCAAATTTCTCATTTTGACAATCTGAGTGGAATTTGACATTCATACTTTTTAAAAACTGTTTGCAAAACAGAGCTACGGGATTACTGATGAACTCTTTCAAGTGATGACATAGGGACCCATTCTGGACCACTTCTGAAGGGCAGATGGGATATATGCACGGTTATCCTATGGAAATCCCAATGTAAGAGACTCTGAAGGAATTGCTGAAATGTCTGAAGTCTCCAAAGCTATCTGGTTAAGAATTTGATGGGTACAACTGGCATTAAGAAAGTAGTTTCAAAATGTCTCGCTACTAAAATCCTATTTTAACGCCAAAGTAATCATTCAACTGACAAGCAAATGTACCTTGCACTCCCTCATAAATGCACAAACTTCTGACCTCTTTACATCCACACATACAGTGAATCCACGCTCCACTTCCCCAGGTTCCAAAGTACAAAGATTCTGGACTCAACCATCCATGTCACACTATCTAACACACACTTTCCCCACACCCGTCACACCCATCACAGCTGTCTACATCCCTTCGCCTGCCCCCATCCCCATCCCCATCCCCATCGCCAGGCCTGACAGCAAACTTTGTAGTTGGAACCAATACATCCCACCTCAGATTTTGACCCGTCTCCCCTTGCCCCACCCCTTTGAGATCAAAATCTCCTTAGCCCCCAAGACCTGACACAAGCCCCCACTCTCCCTACCCCAGTCCTCTTGGCTGGCACGATATCAACACACACCTACTTGCTCCACCACTGATGCTCAGTGACATTATTTTTGTTCTCTTCTGAAAGTGTTCCACTCATTGCATCTGTTTCAGTGATTGTTAAATTGAGTTGGAAAAGAATTCATTTCAATAATATCCAAATATATATGATGAGAACCTCCTGGCTGACACAATAGAAAGTTGACACAGTTTATGATTGTCTTGATCATGAGAGCACACAGAAGACAAAATTAAACTTAACCATTACATTTGATTTGCTCACTAATGTAATGGAGTTGATATTGCAAGCAATGCTCAAATGAGACTAGACAAATATTACACAATGTGTGAAATTAAGAGTTTATGCCCTTAGATTTCTGTAATAGGATTTTATAATATTAGGGTTTACACTGAAGCTGACAATGTTATTTGGGGTTAAAGGATGCTATAGCTATATCAGTGCATTAATCGATGACCATGTTCAGGGGTGTTCAGAGGACTTGTGAAGACAAGCAGATTAGGTTGTTGATAGAAGTTTAAAGTTGTTCATGGAACGCTGTTTGAGAAGAAATTATGTTACAAGGTGGGGTGAGGACAAACTATTGGACAGAGATGTCGAGAAGGACTCTCCTTCATGGCAACCTCAGCTGATGTACAAATTGAATTACTATCACTCTGCATCACAAACCAGCTGCCAAGCCAAGTGATCTCACCTATTCCACACCCCTCCCCCGAATCAGATTGTACATCCAACTGAATTAATGCCAGTCTAATTGTTTTAATCAAAAAATCATGTTCAGGTTTTTTAAGTTTTACAAATTAATGCCAAAGAGAATTATATTATATTCGTATGGGATTGCCTTAGCTGTTGGAATCTGTTCTTTTCGTCATACCAAGCTAACTTGGAAAATAAATGTCAGGAGTATGCTATCCCTGTGGAGATATTGCTGAGTATAAACACTCTGGGAAAATAGCATTTCAGCGCTTCCGTCATAGAGATTGCTTTGAGCAGGGAAGGAGGAGTTTATTCCCAGAGAAAATGCATCTTCTCAGGCAATCAATTGCAAAAATATACCACACAATCCTTGCAATGGTTGGTGTCCCTGGTAAGTGATCATTAGCATTGAAGTTGCATCGATTTGCATCAGGGAAGGTTTCTGCTTTTGTGAGGGAGAATGTTGTACATTTTATCACTAAAACTAGTTATATCGAGACATTGTTCAGAGAAGTCAATGCATTATTTGTCGTTCTATGGGGCATCAGCATTTTTTGTTCACTTGCCTCAACTAAAAGAAAGACTCTGTTTGTGGTTCACAGGCTTGATGAATTATAGGAGTATCAAAGTCTATTAGGATAATGTTATGAAACATAGAACATAGACTCAGGGTTTGGTCATTTGGTCCTTTGAACTTGCTCCTCCTTTCAATGTCATCATGATTGCACATTCAACTCAGCTCTCACTTGCTCCCCCAATATTCTTTGATCCCTTTAGAACTATATATCTACGTCCTTCTCAAAGGCATTCAATGTTTTTGCTTCGAATATTTTCTGCAGCCGAGATTTCCACAGACTTAGTACTCCGGGGGAAGAGATTTCTCCTCATCTCAGTCCTATCTTGTATCATTAGACTGTGAGCCCTGGTTCAGGACTCCATCAGCAGTATTCCTCCTGCATTTATCATGTTAGCTCATGTTAGAACTTTGCGGGTTGATCTCAGGAGTTGTCTTAATCAGAGTAAGAGGAGGTTTCCCTATTACCATTGATGGATTGAGTGCTGGGACACCTTCAAACCAGAGCAGAGATAACTGTCAGGCAATGGATGACCTTTGCATAAAATAAACTGGGTCCATGAGAGCCTCCCATGCTGAAGCATAGTTCAAATCTGTTGTTACCCTCGCTTGGATAACATTCTCAGTCAGCACCAATGTTTCATAACTCAGGCAGCAGTCAAAACTTTGTGATGGGACACATGGTAGCTCAGTGGTTAGCACTGCTGCCTCACAGTGCCAGGAAACCGGCTTCAATTCCAGCCTCACGCAACTGTCTGTGTGGAGTTTGCATACTCTTCCCGTGTCTGTGTGGGTTTCCTTCTTGTGCTCTGGTTTCCTCACAATCCAAAGATGTGCAGGTTAGGTGAATTGGCCATGCAAAATTGCCCATAGTGATCAGGGGTGTGTAAGTTAGATGCATTAGTCAGGAGTAAATGTAAAGGAATGGGTCTGGGTGAGTTACTCTTTGGAAGATAGGTGTGGATTTGTTGGGCTGAAGGGCCTCTTTCTGCACTGCAAGGATTCTACAGAGTAATAATTTTGTGATTGTCCACTGACACGAGGAAGGGTCTGAGATGCGTGGGATGTAATATCTGTGCATGGGATAGGGTGTGCCTTATACCTACAAGTGTCTGGGTACATTGAGAGACCTCCTGTTTGGAGGGAATGCTCCAAATTCCTTCTGGTGACGATACAAAATTTCCTCAATTATGGTCCTAGTTTTGATTTTTTTCAGGCGAGTAGATGGAGTCATATCAATATTGCCTATCCTGTGGAATTTACTTTTCAAGAGTTTTCCCACAGCTACACTTGTCTGGACATCTCTGGATACTTACAATGATATCTTGTCCGAAGGAAGATTATGCAATTCCAATCCAGAGGTATAAGAAAGTGAGGACTGCAGATGCTGGAGATCAGAGTTGAAAATGTGTTGCTGGAAAAGCGCAGCAGGTCAGGCAGCATCCAAGGAACAGGAGAATTGAAGTTTTGGGCATAAGCCCTTCTTCAGGTGGGGGTCCCTCACAGTGGGAGGATCCAGAGGTATAGCCCAGTCTAGAGGTCTGTCTTAATTTCAGAAATGCTCTATATCAGCATGGTACATTTTGATCTGTAGAATGTTCCCTAGTCTGTGAGAAGTCCTCTGCCTCTGGGAAATTCCCTGCCTCTGAGAGCTGAACTCCTTTCTTGGGAAGTGGTGCAAGTCATGATTGTGGGTCTCCTAAATTGAGCAGTGAATACAGTCCCAGATTTTCTGAATTATATTGTGCCTTCTTATCCATTTCTTTCCAGGTTCTGGGTAGCTGGTTCAGCATTATTAAATTGCTAAATTGGAGAGAGACATTGGCTGTTGTTGAGATTTTTAAACTTTTGAACATCTGATACCAATCCACTGGTTTTTACTGTTATATTTCATCCCTAATTGTCTGAGCGCAAATATCTGGAATGCAATGATTCCCAGTTCTCATACGTTTCTCTATTCTGTTTTGCAGTTAATTTGATATCGATTGTGATCCTGTCCCTGGTAAACTGTGGTCTCTCTAACTGCACCATTCGCTATCTGGTAGCTATGGCAGTAGCAGATCTCTCTGTCATTATCACTGAGGTTATATTAATACAATTCAATTGGTATTATTTCCCAGTATATTTCCTGGATATCACCCCTGTGTGCCGCATCCGCTATATCCTCATGTATGCAGCAAGAGACTGTTCGGTCTGGTTCACGGTCACTTTCACCTTTGATAGATTTGTTGCTATTCGTTCTCTCAGGCTGAAGAGCAAATTTTGCACTGAAAACAACTGCAACCATAATTCTTGCAACAAGCTGTATTCTGTTCTGTTTAAAAAACATCCCTTCTTACTTTGTATATGAGCCTGGGAAAATCATTAACAATGTCCCCTGGTTATGTAATCTGAAATCAAGCTATTATGCAGAGGCCGCATGGGTGGCATTTTACTCGTTTGCTGTGGTTTTAAGCCCATTGCTCCCGTTTGCTATAATACTTTTGTTCAACTTTATAACTGTTCGACACACTTTGACAGTCAGTCAGGTCTGCAAGGCCCTATGGGGTCAAACGAAGAGAGGGAATCCCAAGTGACCCAGAAATGGAAAACAGAAAGAAGTCTGTGATTTTACTTTTTGCTATATCAGGAAGCTTCATACTTTTGTGGCTGGTGTATGTCTTACATACCTTTGATATTGCAGACCGATTAGATCGTGATTCATTTTACACCTCCGGGCAAATTGGATTCATGCTGTCTAATTTAAACACCTGTATAAATACATATATCTATGTGACAACTCAGTCCAAATTCAGAGGTCATTTCAAAAGCATGATGAAATATCTGCTTCCATCGACCATTCAATTAATCAATGCATCAAACAGAAGATGGCAAACCAAACACCCAGCAGATACAAGCAAGCTGTGAAGTCAACAGGATCAAAACTAAGGGGTATGATGAGATTTATAGGTATTGAGAAATGAAAAGACTTTGTTCTGAGCAGTGTGACAACGCTAGGGATTTGAAAGGTGTATTTAGTCCTTTTTTTGAGGAGAAGTTAAAAAACAAAGGTCCTGAGTTGTCTGTTTAGATCCAATAAAGTAAATACTTTGTGAGACCTTGGGCTATGTTCTAAGTTGGAACAATAGAAGTTGTCTAATTGAAAGGTGCAAGATGTCACAGAACCAGGAGTTTTGGCTTTACTTTTTCAGTTGCAATTATTGGGTCTTAAACATGGGTTGAAGCTGCAGTATATCTCTCCATGCTGCTCTTTCTCAGAGTTTTCTATTGATATTTTTCCTCTTGCTGCAGGTGTTGCATGTGAGACAATGTATCTTTCTGAACTTGTCTTTTGTCAGATGTTTGTTTATGGGATATTACTGAATTGAAACAGTCACTGTTCAGTAGTAAATAAAAAAATCTATCATTCTGTTTAGTGCACCAATGGAGTTATTCGAATTTCTTTCCTATTGTTGTATTTCAGCAATGGTGTATGAATAAAGTGTGTTTTGCCTAACATCAAGGAAGTTTAACCAATCCAATTGCATCTGGAACACAACACCTCACATGTGCCTTTAAAACAAGAAAAGGTTGGGGTCCAGAGTATGCTCGGAATATATTTTTAAGGTTTTTAGTCTGGTCTATAACAATTGGGAGTTCTTGCCAGAATCAAAGTTTTAATTCCAAGTTGGGTTGAGGATTGTTGGACTCAACGACAGTGAGCGAAGTGTTTGGTGTGTTTTATACATGATGGGTGTTGAATTCAGTTGATTTAAACAAGGCCTTGGGTAACAATGCCTCTTTCATTCACTAAGAGTCTTCTAGGAGTCGAAGAAGTCACTTCAGAATTTTCATGGAAAATGATCAAGGCAAACTTTGGAATTGGCAAAACAAGGTGGAATTGGGGCTGCTTGTGTCCAAAAGGAAATCGGAAATGATTGTGGCAATCAGGCAGCATTTACAATTGCCAGGAATGCCATCAGAATCTTTAGAAATGGCTAAAATATAATTGAAACAGAAGCGTTTGAATGTGAAAGGGAAAGGCAACAGGTTGAATTGTGATTAAAAGCCGAGGAAGGCCCTCGCAGAAGAAAGGAAGAAAAGGAGAATACTAAAGTTGGGATAAAAGAATGCCATTTTTGTTTCAGTAAGGGATGCACCTAATGAATCTACCAAATTCAGTCCACTTGAATTAGCTTTTGGCCATGAGATGAGAGGACCACTGAAATTAAGGAGAATGTGGTGAGTCAGAGTTCAGAGGCGACACATTTGGACTATGTGTAAAATTTTAGGGAAAGATTAAATCGAGTCGGTGAGTTGGTGAGACAGCATTTGAAAATACCACAGCATGTGATGAAAGAGTAAGCAGACAACCAATCAAAAAATTAGCATTTTGCTAATGAATATAAAGTACAGAGTATTGGTGTTAATTCCAGTGCCATGTGTACTTTTGAAGGCAAGGATCGGTGGCCTTATCGAATTTAAAGGAAATTGAGTGAGGCGAACTGCTTGATAAGAATACCAGGAAGAAAGAACTCTCGAGGTTTCTTTTGTGCCATGTGAATGTGCTCAAAGGTATTTTGATAAGGAAGGAAAGCAAAAGGAGAATGTTGTATTGGTTACAGTGAAACGTGAAGAACGAAGTTCAGATGATTCTGAATTGGACATTCCTCAAATTACCCAGGACAATGAGAAAGTTCTCAAAAATTCGAATAAATTACTGAGTTACCTTCCTGAATAAAATCAAAATGACCTGAAACAATTGCTACAATTACGTGGAGAGACACGTGGGATTACTCTGGGAAGTGCGAATCGAACGACACATGCTGTTCCAGTTAAGCAACATCCTGATAGATTTAAAAGGGTTGTGAATCCATGGAGTTCGTTGCCCCAGAGTGTAGTGGACGGCAAGCTGCTGATTAAATATAAGGAGGGATTAAATCGATTTTGAAGAAAAGATTTGTTAAAATTTTATGGGGAGCAGGGCAGCCAAGCGAAGTGAAGGTCGACATGGGATAAATTATCATTTTATTGCATAGTGCAACATGCTCAAGTGTCTGAACGGTCTACTCATGTTCTAATGTTCAAGATCTCCTATGAGGGAAAGATGTGAGCGATGGTCAACTGGACAGTAATGGCGTGGAAAATTGGAAAACAGAAATAAGACATGAGCTAAGGGGCGAACAGTGGAGTTTAGCTTGAGATTATTGACGAGAGGACGCGAACATTCTCAGCAGTGGTGACCCACTCTCAGGAAGTGGCAACGAGAGGGTTGGACTAGTCAACATGAAGTGTCAGGTATTGTCATTTGCTGGGAAAAAGGTTTGTACTTGGCAACATATTACAGTCTTAATCCAAGATTTCACTGAATTAAAATTCCAACATCTGCTGCGATGTGATGTAAACCCGCATCTGTGGAGCATTACCTGGGTTTCTGTGTTAACAGACTGGCATTAATACCACGACACCACCACTTCCAATCTATTCTGTAGGTTTCGATCACCCGTTGAGTTTTTGTGGTCCATTTGTCTATGTGTTTGCTCATCTGTCGTACCCTCTGTCAAAAACTCTGTCTCTGTCTGTGTCTCACCCTTCTCTTGCTCTCTCTCTCTCTCACACACACACTCTCACTCTTTGTCTCTCTCTCTCTCTCTCTCTCTCTCTCCCCCTCTCTTTCACTCTGTCTCGCCATCACACCCCTCCTCCCTATTTTGGAACGTTCATGATTGTGCATCACGTCATCTGAATAAAGATTCTGATTGATGATATGTGAAAGACCTCAAGCAGTGCCTTATTATTTCAATCGAGTTATAAATACAAATGCGTACCACTGTTTCCTGCTCTCTGCCACTGACTCATTGTTCATCATTTTCCCTTATTGTCACTCAGTCTGAATTATAACCGAATTATTCTTTCTTTCTCTCTGCATGTATGTATCTATCTATGTATCTCTCTCTCTCTTTCTGGAACATAGAACATTACACTACAGGCCTTCAGTCCTCGATTTTGTGACGACCTATCGAACCAATCTGAAGTCCATTTATCTTACACTATTCCATTTTCATCCATATGGTCATCCAATGACCACTTAAATATCCTTGAAGTTGGTGAGTATACTAATGCTGCAGGAAGGGTGTTCCACGCCCCTACTACTCTCTGAGTAAAGAAACTACATCTGACATCTTTCCTATATCTATCACCCCTCAATTTAAAGCTATGTCCCCTCGTGCTAGCCAACGCCATCCAAGGAAAACGTCTCACACTGTCCACCCAATCTAACCCGCTGATGGTCCTATTTGTCATAATTAAGTCAACCTCTCAACCTTCTTCTCTCTAACGAAATCAGCCTCAAGTGCCTCAGCCTTTCCTCATAAGACCTTCCCTCCATACCAGGCAACATTTTTAGATTTAATTACTTACAATGTGGAAACAGGCCCTTTGGCCCAAAAGGTCCATACCAACCCGCCGAAGCGCAACCCACGCATACCCCTACATTTACCCCTTCACCTAACACTACGGGCAATTTAGCACGGCCAATTCACCTGATCTGCACATCTTTGGACTGTGGGAGGATACCAGAGCACCTGGAGGAAACCCACGCAGACACCGGGAGAACGTGCAAACTCCACACAGTCAGTCACCTGAGGCGGGAATTGAACCCGGGTTTCTGGCGCTGTGAGGCAGCAGTACTAACCACTGAGCCACCGTGCCGCCCATCCTGGGCAATCTCCTCTGAACCCTTCCCAAAGCTTCCACATTCTTCCTATAATGAGGTAACCAGAACTGCATGCAATATTCCAAGTGTGGCCACACCAGAGTTTTGTACAGCTGCAGCATCTGTCTTACTTTTAATCGAGTTATAAATACAAGTAGATGTCGCTATTTTCTCCTCTCTGCCACTGACTCATTGTCTATCAATTTTTCGAAATGTCATTCAGCCTCAATTATAACCGAATTCACACACACACACACACACACACACACACACACACACACACACACACACACACACACACACACACACACACACACATATTCACACACACACACACGCACCCACTCACGCACACACATACACACACTCATGCCCACATCCTCTCTCTCTCCTCTCTTCTCACACACCACCACCTGCACCCCCACCCCCCCACACCCCTCCCCTCCCCGCCCACCAAATTTTCCATCTCAGGGTCCCTGGGCATGCCTTTAATCTAACTTTTTCTTGTGCTTGTTTCTCTCATGAGTTCGAGGGTCTGGATAATAGCTGTTGAGATGAACAAGACTTGCAGAGCAATGTGTAGGGATAATGTGATTGCACTGGAGGGGCTGCAGAGGAGATTCACCAGGATGTGGCCTGGGATGGAGCAGTCGCACAGGATCATGGAATGATGCAGTGCAGATGAGGCCCTTGATTTTGCATTGTCAAAAAATACATTCAGCTTTCCAAATCTATGAAAAGAGGTTGAATTGGCTCGGGTTGTTTTCTGTAGCGCAGAGAAGGCTGAGACATGTCCTGATATGAATGTTAAAGATCATGAGGGCTATAGACAAGGTGGACAGAAAGTGGCTACATACATTAGTTGAAGGGGTAATAATGAGGGGGTCTTACTTTTAAGATAGGAAGAAATGCAGGAGGCTTAGAGGTAATTTGAGGACTTGTTTTCACCCAGAAGGCAGTAGGATGTCTGAAATACACTGCCTGGGAGCGCAAGAGAGGCCACAAACATATACCCTTTACAACAAAGTACATGGATGAGTACTTGGGACAAAGTGACAGAAAGAGGAATTAGTGTCGACAGGTCAGTACTGCCTGGATGGGCCGGGGAGACACTGCTGTTCTGCATGACTCGATAACGTCTGATTTTCCAAAGGTGAGGCTTTCAGTCAGCAGTAGTTTAAAGAGAGGGAAGGGAGATTATACAGGTGGAGTGAGATGAGGCAAACTGGAACTGAGGTTTAACTGAGGATGAGGGGAACTGAAGAAGTAGGGAGCTGAACATGAGGGTTAAATGAAGATGAGGGCTAATGCAGTTATGGGTAACTGAAGAAGAGGGGAGATGAAGATGAGGGTTAGCGGAAGATATGGAGAACCGAAAATTAGGGGAAATCAAGATGTGTGAAGGAAAGGGCCAACTGCAAATGAAGGATACTGGTGATGTGCGGAATTAAAGGTGAGGTGAGGGATGAAAATCTTATTCTCATGCATTGGTTTCAAGCAGTTTCCAGTGTAAGAGGAGAAGTGACAGTCAAAAAATGTAGGGTGGAATTCCAACTGTTCCAGCTGATGGTAGACCAAGTAACAGATTGCAAAGACAATGAGTTTATCATCTGGATATCAAACAGCCTTGAATTCATAAGGTGAATGTATCTGAGAGGTATCTAGAGCTGGGAAATTAATGACTAAGGGTAGTGGGTAGGGAGGAGGAGGAAGTGTATTGTGAAAGGTTTGATTCAAACCAAAGGAGGGCATTTTAAATATACTTGCCTGGGAACCAGTGTTGAAAAGAGATATAGTTTGACTGGGCTATGGATTGAGCAGCGAAAAATGCTGCCTAGTTTTGAATCACTTTATTTGGTGGAATTTGTCAAGAGCCTACAGGACGGGGTTGAGTGTATCAGCAGTGAGGTGGGTGATCTGCTAGAGGTAGGGATGCGCGAACTCATTGATCAGTTCCATTGGGAACTTAAAAGATCGGCTGGGATTTCGGCCTGACCTCCAGTTGTGGACAGACAATTGCGAACACAGACATTGAAGAAAGAAGGGAGTGAATTCACTGAGCAGCTGTCAATCCGAGTTACTGGCATTGTCTGATCCTTCCCTGCAACTGCTCCCATTGCCCTACTGTCTCCCGTGCTAAATCGCGCAGCTGCATGTTTCCAGACATGATCCGCAATTTCTAATGAGAGAAAAAAACAACAGAGTGGTTGCATTATATTTTATTCTTCAGTGGGATGTGGCTGGGTTAGCATTTATTCACAGAGGGCAGTTAAGTGTCAACCACATTGCTGTGGGTTTGAAGACACGTGTAAACCAGACAAGGTGAGGACAACAGATTTTCTTTCTTAAAGTTTATTAGTGAAACAGATATTTCTTTTTCAAGCAATTATTATTCCATGGTCTTCATTAAACTCTAATCCCAGGTTATTTTTTATTGAATTCAAATCATCATCTGCTGTAGCAGGATTTGAACATGAATTGCCCATATCCTTAGGCTTCATATTTAAATGTCATTCATCCAGCCTCAGAATAGCAACTTGACTTTCTAGAGCAGCCCCAATGTACATTTTCAGTTGTCAGTTGGTGTTTTACATCTAAAGTAGAGAGGCATTCTTCTCACACAAAAGATAATGTACCTTGAACAATGTCAACAAACTTTATCGGTGTCATATTTAGTTTTCACTTTCGAGCAGCAAATTGATCAAAGATGAAGCTAATTATGAACCAGACACATCAGTCGCTGGCTGCCAAAGTCAGGACATAGATGATTCTGCGCACATGGGTGAGGTCGAGCACAGACTTTGAGAAATAATAAATGATGATTTGCCTCACATTCCTCACAGAAGGAGCATAATTACCATTAAAAACATGCAAGAGAGAGAGAAGCAGAAAATAAAATACTGAAAGCTATTCAGCAAACCTTTTTGATGGCTGTGTCTCCACGAAGAGAATGCTAGTAATTTCACGAAAAAAGCCTATTTTTAACGTACCATATTATCAAATACTGTGATAAATGGGTTTCAGTGATGGTATGATGTTAGGTATATCAGCTGTATGTCCCACAGGCTGGTAGACCATATCATACAACCCATCTCATTGACTCTTTCAGAGGGTGGGACAAAGCAGGACTCTGTACTGGACAAAAAAGAATGCATGTGTAAGAGAGAGGGGATGTCTGTGAAACAGAGAGCTTGCCTGTGAGAGACAGTGTCATTGTGTGGGAGAGGCTGTGAGTGCGTGTGAGAGAGTGCGAGCAAGAATATGTGTGCTGACAGAGACAGATTGTGAGAGGATGTGTACATAGAGCATGAGCAGGTTGGATCGGAAGTCCCGTATGGTGTGTTGCCTACCCGGTGCCAGGGTGCAGGACATCTCTGACTGGCTTGAAGGGGTACTGGAGCGGGAGGGGGAGGATCCAGTTGTTGTGGTCCCCTTTGGGACTAACAACATAAGGAAGGGTAAGATGGAGGACCTGTTTGGGGGTTAATGAGCACTAGGAATGAAATTAGGGAACAGGTCCTCAAGGGTCATAATCTCCGGATTAATGTTGGAGCCATTTGCAAATTGACTTAGAGACAAGAAAATTAGGGAAGCAAACACGTGGCTAAGGGAATGGCATGGGAAAGAAGGATTCCATTTCATGGGGCATTGCGTCTATTTTGGAACTGAAGGGGATCAGTACCAGTGAGACCGTCTCCAGCTGAACCAACCTCGACCAGCGTTCTAGCGAAAAGGATAAATAGAGTGGTCACCACGTCTTTAAACTTGCAAGTCGGGGGAAGGGAAAGGGAGTGCAACAGGATGCAAGGTGATAAATGAAAAGGTAAGCAGCAGGTTGACATGAATGCAGGAGTGTTTAAGTTCAAGGCAGACTATAAAAGAAGCAAAAATAAAGGATAACTCAGGAGATATTAGAGATGTTATGAATCATAACGGTAAGAAAGCTAGCATAAAGGCATTTCGCCTGAATGCTCATAGCACTTGTAACAAGGTTGATGAGTTAACAGCACAAATCATTGTCAGTCAATAAGATTTGATAGCCATCACAGAGACTTGGTTGCAGAATGGTCATGGCTGGGAATTAAATGTCCAGGGGTACCAGGCTATGTGGAAGGACAGACAGGAATGCACGGGACGTGGTTTAGCTCTGATATTCAAGGACAACATCAGGGCGATGCTGAGAGATCACATAGGTGCTTTGGAGCATGAGGCTGAATCCATTTGGTGGAAATTAGGAATTCCAAGAAGAAAAAGTCACTGATAGGCGTAGTCGATAGGCCATCAAATAATAACATCACATTGTGATGGGAAATAAACAAGGAAATAACTAATGCATGCAAAAATGCTACAGCTATTATCATTGGGGGTTTTAATCTGCATGTAGATTGGTCGAACAGCTCAGTCAGGGCAGCCTTGAGGAGGATTTTGTTGAGTGTATCTGTGATAGTTTTCTTGAACAGCATGTAATGGAACTGATGAGGGAGCAAGCTATCCTAGACCTGGTCCTATGTAATGAGGCAGGAATAACTAATGACCTCATAGTCAGGGGTCATCTTGGAAGGAGTAATCACAGTTTGGTTGAATTTTAAAATACAGCTGGATAGTGTGAAGATAAAATTCAATACCAGGGTCCTGTGCTTGAATAAGGGGGACGATGATAGAATGAGGGAGGACCTGGCTAAAGTAGACTAGAAACAGAGGCTTTGTGGTGTGACAGTTGATGAGCAATGGATGACCTTCAACGAAATTTTTCAAAGTGCTCAGCAAAAGTATATTCCAGTGAGAAGGAAGGACGGCAGGAGGAGGGATAATCTGCCATGGGGGTCGGAGGCAATAAGGTGGGTTATCAAAGTGAAAGCAAAGGCATACAAAGTGGCCAAAACTGCAGAAGTCTCGAAGATTGGGAAAACTTTAAAGGTCAACAGAAAGCCACTAAAAGAGCTATAAAGGAAAGTGAGATAGAGTACGACAAAAAATTAGCATAGACTATAAAGAGGGACGGTAAATTTTCTACAGATATATAAAATGAAGAGTGGCTAAAATTGGTCTTTTCGAGGATGAGAAGGGGCAGTAAGTTATGGGATATGATGAAATGGGCTGAGGCATTGAGCAGGTACTTTGCAATGATCTTCACAGTGGGAGATACTAATAACATGCCAAGAGGTGAAGTTAGATGTGGACCTGGAAACTCTTTTTGCAGAAGAGTTAGTGTTGGGTAAGCTAAATGAGTTAAGGATGGATAAGTCCCCTGGTCCTGATGGAATGCATTCCAGTGTACTAAAAGAGATGGCGGGAGAAATAGTAGGTGGACTGGCGATAATGTTCCAAAATTCACTGGACTCTGGGGCACTCCAGCAGGTTGGAAAATAGCAAATGTGATGCCATTATTCAAAAATGGATGTAGACAAAAGCTGGGCAATTATAGACCAGTGAGGCTTAGACTCTCTGGAGTGGGGAAGATGCTCGAGTCTATTATCAGTGAAGAAATAGCAGGGCATCTCAAACGAAATTGACCCATTTAACAGATGCAGTATGGATTCATGAAGGGCAAGTCATGTTTCACTAATCTTTTGGAATTCTATGAAGATATTACAAGCAAGGTGAACAGTGGAGTTCCAGTGGATGTGGTGTACCTAGATTTCCAAAACGCCTTTGACAAAGTGCCGCACATGAGGCTGCTGCATAAGATGGTGTTCGGGGCAGAGTATTGGCGTGGGTAGAGGATTGGTCGACTGACAGGAAGCATAATGTGGGGGTAATGGTGTGCTATTTTGGCTGGCAATCATTGACTAGTGGTATGCCTCAGGAATCGGTATTGGGACCACATTTATTTACAGTTTATATAGATGATTTGAAGTTTGGGACCACATGTTCAGTGTCAAAATTTGCCGATGACACTCCAATAAATGACAGAGCAAAGCGCGCAGAGCATTGTGAAACTTTGCAGAGGAACACAGATACATTGAATGAGTGGGCAAAGGTCTGGCAGATGGAGTACAATGTTAGTAAATGTGAAGTCATTTTGGTGGGAGTAGCAACAAAATAGAAGATTACGTGAATGGTCAAAAGTTGCAGCATGCTGATTTGCAGAGGGACCTGGGTGTCCTTGTGTGTGTATCGCAGAGGGTTGGTCTGCAGGTCCAACAAGTAATTAGGAAGGCAAATGGAATTGTGTCCTTCATTGCTGGATGGGTTGAATTTAAAAGCAGAGAGGTAATATTACAGCTGTACAAGATTCTGATGAAGCCACATCTGGAGTACTGTGTGCAGATTTGGTCTCCTTATTTCAGAAAATACAGACTAGCACTGAAGGAGTGCAGAGGAGATTCACTGGGTTGATCCCGGAGTTGAGGGGGTTGCCTTATGGGGAGGTGTTGAGTAGGTTGGGATTATATTCATTAGAATTCAAAAGAATGAGGGGGGGATCTTATACAAACATATGAAATTATGAAGGGAGTCGATAAAATAGAAATAGATTGGATGTTTTCACTGGTAGATGAGGCAAGGACAAGAGGGCATGGCCTCAAGATTAGAGGAAGCAGGTTTAGAAATGAACTGAGGAGGAACTTCTTCACCCAGAGGGTTGTGAATATATGGAATTCCTTGCCCAGGGAAGTAGTTGAGGCTACTTCAGTAATCACTTTTAAAACTAAGGTAGATACTTTTTGTTTGGAAAATAAAGGAATTAAGGGATATGGTGAAACGTGCGAAAGTGGAGCTGAGTCCACAAAAAGATTTGCCATGATCTTATTGAGTGGCGGAGCAGTCTCAAAGGGCCGGGCAGCCTACTCCTGCTCCCAGATCTTATGTGAGTGAGAGAGAGAGTCATTGTTAATTATCTTGCTCACCTTTTCAAAATAGTTGGTTGTACTTTCCTCTGCAGTTTATAGATTGTCCGTACACTCTGCTTGAGGTGAATTCGTTCAAAATTTTTTTCCAACCTTCATAAAACTTCAGCAAAGTCGACACAAGTTTATCTAAAAGTGGCGTCAAATACTTCTCATCTCTCTGGGAAAAAAAGCACTGCGGACGCTGGAATCAGAAACAAAAGAAGAATTTGCTAAGAAACCCCAGCAGTTCTGGGAACATCTGTGAAAAGAGGAAGCAGTGTTAACGTTTCAGGTCCAGCAACCCTTCTTCAGACCTGCTTCTTGCAGGAAAAGGTCGGTGCACTCGCTGGGTGGGTCGGGGGAAGGTGAGAGAAGTAAATGAGATGAAGCCCACCTCTCTAATCTCTGCACTGAACCTGTGTCGGAATTGATGCCGTTATCTTGATAGGAGCTGTGAGATGCTGCCCTCCCCGAGCAGTAAATTCTTCAGTGTATTTCTGCAGGCTGCCGATTGCGGTAGCGTCCGCCTGCCAGTAGATGGTGGTATTGTGTCGCTTTGTTCTGAAGAAGTGTCACTGGACACGAAACGTTAACTCTGCTTCCTCTCCACAGATGCTGCCAGACCTGCTGGGTTTTCCAAACAATTTCTGTGCTTTTTTTTTCGCTTTATACTTTCCAGCATCCAGCGTTCTTTGTTTAGCTATAATCACAGAAACATGCATTGACCCCCTGCGTCCATTCGCCTCTAACCCAAGATAAAAGCTCTACAGCAGCCCGAGGTGAGTTTGGCATTTTCAAAGACGTCAAACCTGCTGTACAATGTTTTGAGAGAGTTTTTGAGCTCAAACACACACGACAGCATTTTGGATTCTGGGAAAAAGCTGGGGTTTGGGGTTGAGGGAGATGCAAAAACTAAGAATCGGTTTCCCAACTGAGGCAAAATCACATTAAAAGTGCAATTGGCTTTCGCCATTCCTAACTGGGAATTCGCCCCCTCCCCCCAACGCCACGGTCTGTGTCTCTCAATGCTGAGGGGACAGGGAGGGGCTGGGGTGGGCAGAGAAGGAGAGGGGTGTGGAGAGATGAGGACTCAGGGAGAGGAGGGGAGGAATGTGGGTTGGGGAGAAAAAGCAAAAGGGTGAGGGAGAGGCTTGAGAGGGAGGGATGGAGAGATAAAGAGAGAGATGGGGATCGGAAGGGACTGGGAGGCGATCGGGAGACGAGGGGAGGGGCTGGGGTTGGGAGGGGAGAAGGTGTTGGGGAGAGATGGAGAAGTGGGAGGCGGGGTCGGAAGAGAGAGTGGGGGGTTTGGGATGAGATGAGGATAGGAGAGGGGAGGGATTGGATGAGGAGAAATGGGGAGGGAATGGTGAGAGAGGCGGAGTTACCTGGGGAGAGTAAGAAGGGGGTGGGGAGAGAATAGAGAGATAGGGAAGGGAGAAGTCAAGCGGATGGGGTGAGATAGGAAGAGATGAGGAAGGGGTATGGAGAGCCCGGAAAGGAGATCGGGTGGCGAGAGAATGAGAGAGGGTGGGAAGAGGGGAGTAGGAGTAGGAGGGGCAGGAAGGGAGGGAGAGGAGGAAGATACAGTGAGTACATTGAGCTGACCTGATAATCTGAAAGGCTGATGAAAGCCTCTAAAGTGAAGGCAGGGCTCACTGTAGCAGAGGGTGAGCAGAGACTGCGCTGGGGTGAAGTGGAGGGGGAGAGGTGTGGCGGTTGATGACACGTTGTCTGAGGCTAACCTGGATGGAAAGTTGGGGGGTGGGGGAGGTTGTGGGTTGTGGAGATGGAGGGGTGAGCTGGGAGGGTCTCGGTTGTGAGGAGTTGTTTGTGAGGATGGTGTAATGGAATCACTGAGATGCAATGCCTCCTCCCTCAAACAGCGAGGAGGCGGCGAAGGTACAGTTCATTTCCAGTTGGCCCAGATGTTTGTGCGCAGGCGCTGAGCGGAGAGCGTGTGAAGTCACACTCTGCGGCCGAGTGTGAAAGCCACAGGCCGCCCACGGTGCAGGGAGCTCGGCACAGGACAGGCTGATTTTCCATGACCTCAGTTACAGTGCTGCCCGCAACACCACCTCGCCCCCCTAAAACACACACACACAGCTCTCCCGTCACCCCGTCCACACACTCACACACCTCTCCCCTCATTCTTCTGCCCCACACACACCCCTCTGCCCAACCCCCCGCCCACACACACATACCTCTCCCTCCATTCCTCTCCCCAGACACCCTTCTCCCCATCCTCTCCCACAACACACCCCTTACCCATTCCTGTCCCCACACCTCTCCCCCACACGCCCCCTCCCCATCCCCTATCCCACACCCACACACCTCCCTCCATTCCTCTCCCCCATACACCCCTCTCCGCATCTCCTCATCACTAACACACCTCTCCCCCATTCCTGTCCCTCATACACCCACTCCCCATTCTCTCCCACAAAAACATACACACACAAACACACCCCTTCCCCATTCCTATTCCCCACACACCCCTCTCCCACAAACACACACACAAACACACCCTTTCCCCATTCCTCTCCCACAAGCACACACACAAACACACCCCTTCCCCATTCCTCTCCTCCCCACACACACCCTTATCCCCACCCCCTCCCTTACACTCACCTCGCCCCCATATCTCACCCCAAAGCACCCCACTCCCCATCTCCTCCCCTCCGTACACACCTCGACCCCATATCTCTCCCCTACAGACTCCACTCCCCATCACCTCCCACATGCATACCTCACCCTCATACCACTTCCTCATTCAGCCCTCTCCCCAGCCCCTCCTCCACAGACCCGCACCTCTTTCCCATATATCTGTCCCACATTCCCCTCTCCCCATCCGCTCCCCACACACTCACCTCTCCCCTATACCTCTCTCCCACATACCCCCCTGAGCATCCCCAACCCCACCCATACTTATCCCCATATCTCTCGGCCATACGCCCTTCTCCCAGCTCCACCCCCGCCTCTCCTATCTTTCCCCTACACACAGCTCTTCCATCACCCCCTTTCCCCTATACACCTTTCACCCACTCTCCTCCCCCACTGGGGTGATGCTGCCCCTTTTAACAAGGTTAGGTTGCCCATAAAGGTAGAGGTGCTGCTTTGTCTGGAAATTGTTACTTTGAACAATAGCAGGGGCGTCGCCAGTTCTCCCAATTCAGGTCTTTATCTCTCTCTAGTTTGGTTTCTGTACCAAGCAGTCAGAAAACTGTTGGAGAACTCAACGAGCAGTTACAGTGAAAAGAGGTTCCATGCTTCAACAGATGCTTCTTGCCTGAACTTTCTCTCCGAAACCTCTCCTGCCTGTAAGATCCTGTGTTTGGGTTTATCGGTTGGGTTATCAACTAAGTTAAATTATTCTAAGTGCTGTTTTCTGTTGCTCGTGTTTCATGTGTAATGTTTAAATAAGTTTTGTTTTTAAAGCTACATTACTCCTGGAATGTCCACCTTTCATCTGCCTTTTAAAAAATATCAGTTAGGGTCTGGGCTACCTTCTTAAAATATCTTAATAGGGTCTGGACTGGTCCATAACATTTCCCCTACCCCACCCCCTCCCTACACACAGACCCCACCCCTCCTCCTGTACATACACCACTCCATCACTCTCTTCCCCATATACATGCCTCTCCCCCACACTCTCCCCTACTCACACTTTTCCCCCACCCTCTCCCCATCACACACATCTCTCTCCCACACAGACACCTCTCCCCCACACTCTCTCCCCATGCACACACCTCTCCCCCACACTCTCCCTCTCTCACGTATCTCTCTTCCACACAGACACCTCTCCCTCACTCTCTCCCCATACACGCACCTCTCCCCCACCCCTTTCCCCCACAATCACCCCCATACACACACCTCTCACCCACCCTCTCCCCCTCACACACATCTCTTTCCCACACAGACACCTCTCCCACCCACTCTCTCCCCATACACACACCTCTCCCCCACCCTCTCCCTCTCACACGTATCTCGCTTCCACACACACACCTCTCCCTCACTCTCTCCCCATACATACACCTCTCCCCACCCTTTCCCCCACAATCACCCCCATACACACACCCCTCCTCCACCCCTTTGCCCCACAATCGCCCCCTCCCACCCCCTTCTCCACACACAAAACTCTCCCAACCACTTCCACACATACACACCTCCCACCACATTCTACTTTTCACCTCGTTCCCACACTCTGCCCTACACACACAAATCTCCCCCACACCTTTCCCTCACAACACCCGCCCACACACGCGCAACTCTAACCTTCCCCACTCTCACACGCACACTCACACACACGTAGTCCTCCCCCAACCCTTTCCCTCACTTACCCCCACAAACAAATGCACTCACCTGTCTACCTGCGGTTCTCTCCTATCACTGGCTTCCGATTTTGAGCAGGGCTCACTAATTCCCAAAATCAGTCACTCCCTTCATGTCTGACACGCACAGACAAACTTACGGGGCCAGAAGTCGGTCAATGTAAGGCAGTTACAAATGATTCTAAGCAGAAATTCAGCTTCCCACAGGGGAGTGGGGAGGAATTGGGGGACTCACTCCCACTGAGAGTGGTGGAAGGGACTGGCAAAGATGCATTGAAGCTGAATAAACAAAGGAGGGAGAGAGAAATACAAGGAGAAGGAATAACAAGAGTTTGGAGACAGTTTGTGCGGATCAAGAACACACAGCACGGAGCAGAGGGACCGAATGGCCTATAGCCCACCGTTGCAAATTTTATAAACATGCATTATTTTATTTTAAAATATATACTGCGCATCTACTACAAAGAGACAGAACTGCGCGGTGAATTTTCCAGTGAGCAGCGGGTAACACGCCTCGGTCAAAATACAATGAGAAACACGAGCCATTGATTGGAACTCCCTTTCCCGTCTCATGTCAAACCCCCATCTCGAGACTGATACAGTGAGAGCCGCTCACCAAATGTCGGGTCATAGTCAGCCTCGTTTGAGACTCGAGACTCAGCTTACTTTGCTCAGCAAAGCAACGGTCCTCAGTACAAACACCGACACACACACACACACACACACACAGACCAGTGACGCAGGTACACACACACAGCACACACACTCTCTCTCACACATAGATACGCACACACGGACACCCATACACACCTTCTCACACACAGATACACACACTCTCTCTCGCACACACACACAAATACACACAGACGCACACTCCCTTTCACACATACACAGGTACACACAGACACACTCTCTCTCTCTCTCACACACACACACACACACACAAATACACACAGAAACGCACTCCCTCACACACACACACAGAGACACACACACACTCTCACACACACACAAATACACACAAACACACACACAGATACACACAGACACACACACACACACACAAATACACACAGGCACACACTCTCTCACATGCACACAAATACACAGACACTCTCTCACACACACAGTACACACAGATGCACACAGACACACTCACACACACACAAATACACACAGACACACACTCTCTATCACACACACACAAATACACACAGACACACATTCTCTCTCACACACACAAATACACACAGACACACACTCTCTCACACACAGATACACACAGACACACACACTCACACACACACAAATACACACAGACAAACACTCTCTCGTGCACACACAAATACACACAGACACACGGATTATGAAAAGACTGGGGTGAAATTCCTCTCATAGGTTCTCTCTTCGGAGACAATGTCCTAAGAAAATCCCACTCTATCCCCAGTGAACATGAAGGTGACTCTGCCCCAGTTTTGTTTTTAAACAGGGCGAGTCTATGACCAGGGGGCACAATGCCAGAATGAAGGTCACCCGTTGAAGACAGGGATGGGGGTGGAATTTCTTCTGTCTGGGGGTAGAGATGAAATTATTTAGCCCATGAGGCTGTGGAGGCTGAGATGGGGGGGGTCTTCAATCAGGAAGGGTTAACGGGGAGACAAACGCAGCGGTCACTGCCCCAGAATAATCACCCAGCACCACCCACCCCTCCTCTACATTCTGGAATAAGAGGCCACTGGTCCAACACGTCCACACCGACCCTCCGAGGGTCAACCGATTCCTTACCCAATTACTCTACATTTACCCCGATACATTCACCTGACCTACATACTCCCTAAATACTATGGGCAATTTAGCACGGTCAATCCACCATGATCTGCACATCTTTGGATTGTGGGAGGAAACCGGAGCACACCAACGCAGACACGGGGAAAATGTGCAAACTCTACACACACACACACACACACACACACACACACACAGTCGCCGAGGTTGGGGTCCGTGGCGCTGTGAGGCAGCAACGCTAACCCTTCGCTACAATTAGCCCAGCCCCTTCACTGGGTGTGTTCAACAGAATCCAAATAGGGCGGTGTTATTTGACAGGGAATATCGCAGTCACATTGGAATCTGCTCCCCAAGGGATATCTGAACAGTGTAGAATCCACTGAAGGCTAACAGCACAGAAACAGGCCACTCGACCCATCGCCCATGTCTCCACCGCCGAATGGCCTGTATACTGCTGCTGCAAATTCTGTCAACATGAGGATGATTGTGCATCTACTACAAAGAGACAGAGCTGCGCGGTGAATTTTCCAGTGAGCAGCGGGTAACACGCCTCGGTTAAAATACAACGAGAAACACGAGACACTGACTGCAACTGCCTTTCCCGTCTCAAGACAAACCCCCCATCTCTAGACTGATCCAGTGAGAGCGCTCACCAAATGTCCGGTCATAGTCAGTCTCGTCTAATACCTTAGATTTAGCCGGTGGGAGGAGGATGCCCAAGGGAATAAGACTGGACAGGATGGAGGGTGATAACAGGAGATGACTTAAACAGTCAAAATCAAACACAAGAGTGTTGGACAAACAACCAGTTAATTTCACATTGACCTCGAAGCGTTAACTTTCTCTCTCTCGCGCGTGTGCTCTCTCTTTCTCTCTCTCTCTTTCTTCACAGGCCCTGATGAGTTTAAGACCATAAAACATAGGGGTAGAAGTAAGGCCATTCGGCCCACAGAGTGCACTCCGCCATTCAATCATGGCTGATGGGCACTTCAACTCCACTTACCCGCATTCTCCCTGTAGCCCTTAATTCCTTGTGACATCAAGAATCTATCAATCTCTGCCTTGAAGACATTTAGCGTCCCGGCCTCCACTGCACTCTGCGGCAGTGAATTCCACAGGCCCACCACTCTCTGGCTGAAGAAATGTCTCCACATTTCTGTTCTGAATTTACCCCCTCTAATTCTAAGGCTGTGCCCACGGGTCCTAGTCTCGTCACCTAACGGAAACAATTTCCACACGTCCAACCTTTCCAAGCCATGTATTACCTGTAAGTTGCTATTAGATCTCCCCTTAATCTTCTAAACTCCAATGAATACAATCCCAGGATCATCAGCCGTTCCTCATATGTTAGACCTACCATTCCAGGGATCATCCGTGTGAATCTCCACTGGACACGTTCCAGTGCCAGTATGTCCTTCCTGAGGTGTGGGGACCAAAACTGGACACAGTACTACAAATGGGGCCTAACCAGAGCTTTATAAAGTCTCCAGCACTTTCTGTCTTGTTTTCAGATTTCCACCATTGCCAGCTCTTTGCATTCATTTAACAGTTTAAACAGTGGACCTGAATTCTGAAAGAGCCCTCTCTTCAAATTTCACTGGAGCGGGATTCATAGGAACGCTGACCCCTGCAAGTTACCCTCCATCCTGACCCGGAACAATATCGGCCCTTCCCTTCTCGGTAGCTGGGTCCAAATCGTGAAACTCCCTCCCTGACAGCATTGTCTAAACGTCCCGACACCACACGTGGACTGCAGCGGTTCAAGAAAGCAGCTCACCGCCACCTTCTCGAGGGGCAATTAGGGACGGGCAAAATATGCTGGGTCCAGCCAACGAAACCCAAGTCCCAAGAACAGATCCAAGTGAATTATTAAACGCTTGATGTAATGGCTGTCTGTTTGAGCCCCATTCCAAGAGAATAGTCCCCCACCTGAAATACCCTGACAGATGATCAATGATAAATTCCACTTGAGCTCTGGGGGCAAGGGGCCAGCAGAACTTGTACAATCGAGACGCGCCTCTATTAAATACAAGAGAACCCTCCATTGCTTCACTGACGATGACGGCCTGAAAGAATCTGAGTTCAAATTCCAACATATACACACACTCATACTCACTCACACACACTCTCTCTCACACACGCACGCACTCACACATACAAACACTCACACATGCGCATGCACACACACACATACACTCCTACACACAAACACACGCACACTCACACATATGCACACACAAACACTCATACATGCACATCCACACACATACACTTATACAGACGCACAGACACAAATACTCACAGATGTACATGCACACACATACGCTCATTCACACGCACACACGCACAAACACACACACTCACACATGTACATGCACTCCCACACTCACATGTATACACACACATACACTCACACGTGCACACGCACATACACACACATACACTCATACTCACACACACAAACACTCACACATGCACATGCACACACACATTCATACACATGCACACACTCACAAACACACCCACACTCACACATATGCACACACAAACACACACAATCACACCCCCACAGACATTCTCAAATGCGCACACACGCACATAAACATTCACACATGCACATACCCACATACGCACACACAGAGACATACAGACACACACATATACACACATAAACACTCACACACGTACATGCACACACATACTCACGCAAACACACCCCCACTGACATTCTCAAATGCGCACACACAAATAAGCATTCACGCATACACGCACCCACATACGCACACACAGAGACACACACGCACACACAGAAACTCACACACACACACTCACACATATACACAAACGTTCAAAATACACATAGATATTCACACATTCTCTCACAGATACGCACACACGCATACTGACACACACACAAACACACACACAGATGCACACACACCGGTTACAAACGGACTGGGGTGAAATTCCTCTCATGAATTGTCTCTTCAGAGACACTCCCTTATTGCTAAGCTCTTCAGCGATTCCCGTGGGGATCTCGGGATGCAAAGCAGATTGAAATCGGTCCTGTTTGCGTTTATGGAAAAATTCCTCAAAGCAGTCCCCACTCCTCGCATTCCCCACAACCGCTGGAACAGGGAGATAATCCTGCGCCCGTTCCTTACAAACAGGGACAGTCTAGGCCACAATGTCAGAATGAGGGGTCGCCCACTGAAGAGAGAGAGGGACGGGGAAGAATACCTTCTCTCCGAGACAATCTGTGGAATTCTTTACCACAGAGTGTTGTGGAGGTCATTGAGTATAGTCAAAGCTGAGATGGGAAGGTCTTTAATCAGGACGGGTTACGGGGGGCTGGGGGAACGGGGAAGGCAGAAATGTGAAGCTGAGGGTGACCAGGTCTCATTGAATGGTGGAGAAGACTAGAGGAGCCAAGTGGTCAACAACTGCTCCCACCCCTGGGTGATCTGACTCCATCTCACGGTAGAGCATTGATCTCCGTTCAGGACCTGAACTGAAAACCGGGTGGAGAGAGGCAGCCAATTTTGGCCCCAGTTACTGCCCCTGAACCGTCCTCAAGAACACCCACCCCTACCCCGAAGCACAACCCTCTACTCCCTGCTACAATCAGCCCATGTCCTTCTCTGGAAGAATTGCACCTGATCCAAACATGAATGTATCGCTTGTAGGGAAGATCTCTGAAACGTAGTCACATTGGAATCTAGTACCAGGGGATTATACATGTAGAGTCACCGGCGTGCATAGAATCACTGCGGGCTAACGGTACAGAAAGAGGCCACTCCGCCCATCATCTGGGTGCCCATTGCCAAACATGGGGGAGCTGAGGGGAGAATGGGGGAATCACTCCCACGTGGGGTGGGGGGAGAATGGGGGACTCGCTCCCACGGGGAGTGGGGGGAGAGAATGGTGGGACTCATTCCCACATGGAGTGGGGGGAGAATGGGGGACTCGCTCCCACGGTGAGTGGGGGGAGAATGGGGGACTCACTCCCACGGGGAGTGGGGGGAGAGAATGGGGGGACTCACTCCCACGTGGAGTGAGGGGAGAATGGGGGACTCACTCACACGGGGAGTGGGGGTGGCGGGGTGGAGAATGGCAACGATGCATTGAAACTGAATAAACACAGAGTGGAGAGAGGAATACAAGGAAAAGGAATAGCAGGATTTTGGAGACGCAAGAACACGCAGCACAGAGTAAAAGGGCCGAATGTCCTGTAAACCGTTGCTGCAAATTCTATAAACCTGAGGAAGCTGTGTGTCTACCACAAAGAGACAGAACTGCGCAGTGCATTTTCCAGTGAGCTGTGGGTAACACGTCTCGGTTGAAAAACAGAGACACAAGCCATTGATTGGAACTGCCTTTCCCGTCTCATGTCAAACCCCTATCTCTAGACTGATACAGTGAGAGCTGCTCACCAAAGGTCGGGTCATAGTCAGCCTCGTTTGATAGTCGAGACTCAACTTGTTTTGCCTCAGTGAAATGTCGAAGGAGCACGGAATACAAAGCAGACTCACACAAACACACACACACATACACACACATAGCACACACACACATGCACACACATAGCACACACAACTACACACATATACACACGCATAGCACACGCACACACATACACACACATAGCACACACACATATACACATACACGCACATACACACACACACATACACACACATACACACACATATGCACACGCATAGCACACGCACACGCATACACACACCTAGCACACACACACATACACACACATAACACACGCACACACATACACACACATAGCACACACACGCACACACAAACAGCACAAACACACATTCACACGCAGACACACAAACACACATAGCACACACATTCACACGCAGATACACAAACACACACCCACACAGACACACACAAACACATTTACACACACATTAACAGACACACACTGGTATTCACACGCACACAGATACATAGCACACACACATTCACATACTCTCACACAGAGACACACACTCAGCGACACACATACACAGCACACACAAACACATAAGCATTCATACACACATATAGATACATGCACACAGACATTCGCACACTCACTCACACACACAGATACACAGATAGACACACGTTTTCGTATACACACAAATACAGACACATACACACACACACACACACACACACACACACGGATTACTGAAAGCCGAGGGTGAAATTCCTCTGACAAGTTCTCTCTTTGGAGACATTGTCCCTACCCCTCAACCCCACCCCGACTACCACTGAACATGAAGGTGACTCTGCCCCGGTTATTGATAAACAGGGCGAGTCTACGACCACAGGGCACAATGTCAGAATGAAGGGTCGTCCATTGAAGTCAGAGATGGAGGAGGGAATCCGAGGGGAGTGAATCTGTAGAATTCTTTAGCACATGGGGCTGTGGAAGCTCGGTCGTTCTGTATATTCAGGAAGGGTTACAGAGAGAAAAATGCCGGGGTCACGGCACCTGAATAATCCTCAAGCAAATCACACGCCTCCCCCTCCTCTCCAATCTTTGCTACAATTAATCTCTGGAAACATTAAACGTAATCCAAACAGGGCAGTGCTGTTGGTCGGGGAATATCACAGTCATGTTGGAATTTGCTACACAGGGGATATCTGGACAGTACAGAGTCTCTGGACAGCATAGAATCCACTGAAAGCCAACATCACCGAAAGAGGCCACTCGGCCCACAGTCCATGTGCCCACCGCCCAATGGCCTGTATACTGCTGCTGCAAATTCTGTAAACATGAGGATGTTTGTGCATCTACTACAAAGAGATTGACCTGCGCTGTGAATTTTCCATTCAGCTGCGGGTAACACGCCTCGATTAAAATACAACGAGAAACACGAGACACTGACTGCAACTACCTTTCCCGTAACCTCCATCTCAAGACTGATCCAGTGAGAGCTATTCACCAAATGTCGGGTCATAGCCAGTCTCGTTTAATACCTTAGATTCAGTCGCCGGGAGGAGGGTATCCGAGGGGATGAGATTAGACAGGACGGAGGGTGATGGCAGAAGACAAGTCTAAATAATAAGATAAGTAACAGAAAGTGCTGGGGAAACTACAAATTAAAGTCACATCGGACTCGAACTATTAACTCTCTCTCTTGCTCTACCTCTCTCTGTCTGTCTCTCTTTCTCTCTCTCTCCTCTCTTTCTCCTCTCTCCTCTCCTTCTCTCTCCTCTCTCTCTCCCCTCTCTCTCTCTGTCTCTCTCTGTCTCTCTCTCATCTCTCTCTTCCCTCTCTCTCTCTCTGTCTCTCTCTCTCCTTTCTCTCTCTCCCCTCTCTCCTCTCTCTCTCCCCTCTGTGTGTGTCTCTCTCTGCCTCTCTCTCCCCTCTCTCCTCTCTCTCCTCTCTCTCTCTGTATCTATCTCTCTGTCTCTCCTCTCTCTCTGTCTCTCTGTCTCTCCATTCTCTCTCTCCTCTGTCTCTCCTCTCTCTCTCCCTCTCTCTCTGTGTCTCTCTCTGTCTCTCTCTCCCCCTCTCCTCTCTCTCACCTCTCTCTTTCCTCTCTCCCTCTCTCCTCTCTCTCTCTCTCCACTCTCTCTGTCTCTCTCTCTGTGTCTCTCTCCTCTCTCGTCTCTCCCTCTTTCCTCTCTCTCTCCTCTCACTCTCTGTGTCTCTCTCTGTCTCTCTCTCTCTCCTCTCTCTCTTTCCCCTCTGTGTGTGTGTGTGTGTGTGTCTCCTTCTCTCTCCTCTCTCTCTCTCTCCTCTTCTTTCTCTCTCTGTCTCTCTCTCCTCCTCTCTCTCGGCCTCCACACTTGCCGCCAGACCTTACTGAGTTTCTCCAGCACTCTCTGCCTTTACTTCTTTATCCCCAGCTCTCTGTTTTGATTTGACAGGTTAAACAGTGGATCGGAATACTGACAAGGTCCTCTCTTCAAATTCGGCGGGAACGAATGTTTGAATTCTCCGTGTCTCTCGGTGATTTTGCAGGGAGTCGCAGATTTATCACTAAAACTCATTTCCCTCCACACACTCACACACACACACACACACACACACACAGTTCCCCATTTTACCAGCCATGTGCTTGGAAGATTATACAAGGAATCAAATTCGACACAGAGCAAATTACAGTCAGCATTATTACTCTACAGCACACTGTTCCTGGCGTACACTGTCCAAACCCAGTACCCCCTGGAAGGACAAGGGCAGTGAATACGTAGGAACACCACACCATGCAAGTTCCCCTCCGATCCCTCCACCATTCTGACTTGGAGATGTATCGGCCGTTCCTTCACTCTAGCTTGGTCGAGTTGAAACCAGGAGCCGGAGTAGGCCATTAGGCCCTTCAAGCCTGCCCCGCTATTCAATATTATTATGGTTGGTCATCCAACCCAATCCCCCTCTCCCCCGCTTTCTTTCCCTACTGCCTTTTGAGCCTTTTAGACCTAAGAGCTCGGTCTAACTCGTTCTGGAAAACATTCCATGTTCCCTCGCAGAGAATTCTGCAAGCTCCCTCACTCTCTGGGTGAAGACATTTCTCTCCACCTCAGTCCTACCCAGTCTCCATTAGATTGTGACTCCCTGGTTCTGGACTCGCCCACCCCACCACCCCAACGCCCTCCCATCTCCCGGTCTTCGGGAATATCCTCCCTGCTTTTACTGTGTTAGAATTTTATAGGTTTCAATGATATCCGCGCCCTCATCCCCAACCCACCCCCCGCCCCAATTGTTCTCCAGTCCAGCAAATATAAACATCAACCGATCCAGTCATGAGAAGGGTGGGGGCGAGGGGAGAGAGAGGACTGGAAATCTGAAACAGACACAGAAATCTTTGCAAAAGGTCGGCAGGTCTGGCCGCATCCAAGGGTCAGTGGAACCGAAACGTTAACTCTGCTTTCTCTCTCCAGAGACACTGACAGACCCGCTGAGCTTCCGCAGCCATTCCTGTTTTCGTTCTGTCTGTCTGTCTGTCAAATAGCACTTTGCGTGTTCCGAACATCCCCGCGACACTGAAATTCTCTCCCTCACAGTATTTTGCGTGTTCCTAACATCCCTATAATACTGAAACTCTCTCCCTAACAGCACTTTATGTGCTCCTCACATCTCTATAATACTGAAACTCTCTCCCTAACAGCACTTTACGCGCTCCTAACATCGCTATAATACTGAAACTATCCCCTTAACAGCATTCCGTGTGTTCCTAACATCCCTATAACAATAAAACTCTCTCCCTGACAACACTTTGAGTGTTCCTAACATCCCTATAATCCTGAAACTTTTTCCCTAACAGATTTCGTGTGTTCCTAACATCTCTATCGTACTGAAACTCGCTCCCGAACAGCACTTTGTGTGTTCCTAACATCCCTATAATGCAGAAACTCTCTCCCTAACAGTGTTTTGAATGTTCCTAACATCCTATGTTATTCTAACTGTCTCTCTCCTAACAGCACTTGGCGTGTTCCTAACTTCCCTATAATTCTGAAACTCTTTCCCTCACAGCACTTGGGTGTGTTCCAAACATCCCTATAATTCTGAAACTCTCTCCCTCACAGCACTTAAGTGTGTTCCTAACATCCCGATAATTGTGAAACTCTCTCCCACACAACACTTGAGTGTGTTCCTGACATCCCTATAATTCTGAAACTCTCGCACTAACAGCATTTCGTGTCTTCCTTACATCTATATAATTCTGAAACTCCCTCCCTAACTGCACTTTGTGTATTCCTAGCATCTTTATAATTCTGAAACTCTCTCCCGAACACCACTGTGTGTTCCAAACATCCATACACCACTAACACACTCTCCCTAACAGCACTTTGCGTGTTCCTAACATCCCTATAACGCTGAAACTCTCTCCCTAGCAGCGTGTTGAGTGTTCCTCACAGAACCGACAAGAATTGCATCGGTTCAACAAGACAATTAGGGAGTGCTAATAATGCCCTTTTGCAGGACATTGACTTCTTATTTACCCGCGTTCTGCACGTCCCACCGGCGCCTAGTGAAGGACCACGCTTTTATTTAGAGCCATTGGCCCTGCATGACCGCAATGACGCACACACCGCCCTCTGGCCGAGTGGCGCAGCTCACCCACAGACCTTGTCATACTTTCCAACCCAACGGATCGCAGAAGGGGCGAGGCTGGCCCGGTGCTGAGGTCAACGCAGCCGGCTGACTCTTTCCCAGCCACACATTACACACACACACACACACACAAAGCAGCGAAGTTGGGGGGGGGGGGGGGGGGGGAGAATTCTCCACATCCCAACACAAAAATGACCAAAGGAGTCTTCTTCCCGATTCTCCTGGTCCAACTCTTGACTCTTTATGGTGAGTGGGAGGAAATTTGAAAAAACTCGACGGGAAAGTGGGAGCCCGACTCATCTCCACCTCCCCCCAACTCCCTCTCCCCCCTCACCCCCCTCCCACCACGCATCCAAAGGTGGAAAGGATTTCGATCATGCCCAGTGAGGATCTCCCCAGTCGCAGGGCTCATGTAGACGATAGTAAGGGGAAGGGTAACTGGAGTCACGGTAGACAATGAAGAGGCGCCTCTCCCAAATGGACAGTGATCGAAGGCGGTTCGCTCCCACCTCTCAATAATCTCTTTTAATGTCACTTTTATCTCTTCAGTTGCAGATTCCCAGCTCGCTGGGCCTCAGGGGCCCTTCGCCAAGACGGCAAAATTAGGCGAGACGGTCAAATTGGAGTGCCAGCTCAGCTATCCTGTGGAGCTGGTTATTAGCTATTTCTGGTACAAACAGACTGTGGGTGAAGCCCCAGTAGCAATAAACACCACCAACTGCAAGGAGTCCGATTGTAAATTTATTTCAAAAAAAGGTGACAGCGAGCGTGTGCTGCTATTGGAAATCCGTGATGTCCAGGTCAAGGACTCTGGGACCTACTACTGTGCTGATAGGGATGGCTATGCTCCTCTCCAGTTGGGACCCAAACTGCTTGTTGGAGGTAAGAGACACACCAAAATCAATCCTAACCGTCCACACAATTTTGATTTTCCGTTCATTTTTCGTTAACCCTGTCCGAATCTCTGTCCAGACAGTTCCACTGACAAGACGTCCGTCCTCGTCTTCCTCCCGCCGTCTGTCTCTGCCCAGTTGGACCCCGTCCCCTTGGTGTGTCTCGTCAGCGGAGTCTCTTCCAAGGAGATTGTCGTTTTCTGGAATATTTCCGGCGAGGTGACCCAGGGGGCGAGCGATGTCGGGACAAGGGAGCCGGACGGCACCTGGAACATCACGAGTCAGGTCATGGTGACGAGGGAACAGTGGACAAGCGGCGCTCTGTGTTCTTGTGTTGTTCAACTGGGAGAGAAGGTCCTGACAAAGAGTGTGTCCTTCACTGAACCGGCGGCAGCAAAGGCAGGTGAGTTATTGAGATGCCCAGTGAGCCTTTATAGACACCCCGGTTTCTAAAATCTCAGTCGCCAGTGAAATACCTCCATCAGTTAAAGGTTTAGCGATGGGTTTATGAATTAATGTGCGCGTGGAAAAGAAAATGTTCATACAGATGTGCCTCTGAATTTAAAGGAAACGTGTGTACATATTTGCATGTAAATGTGTTTGTGTGCATATTAGATATGTAAGGTTGTCGATATCTGAGTTCACGCTATTTCCTAAGTGCCATGGATCTGTCCATATACATCTGAATGTGTACCTGTGAGTGCATGTCTGTGTTTGTAAGTCTGAGTCTACGTGTGTTAGGGTGCAAATGGATTTGCATGTTCGTGTGCACACTCGGTATGAGCATGTATTGATATCTGAGTATTTACCAAGACCTAAGCATATAGACCTGTGCATATGCATCTATTTATGTGTAGAATGTGTATGTAGTAACAAATAGAAAGCGCGGGAGAAACTCAACAGGTCTGACAGCATCCATCGACAGAGAAATACAGTTAAAGATTCGAATTTGGTGGGACCCTTCTTCAGAACAGCTTGCGTATATATGTTTGTGTTTATATGTAGATACGTTTGTGTGTAAATATGTATGTACATGTAACTATATATGAGTATATGTGTAAGTCCATGCTTTTATGTCTGTATACATACATATATTAGTTTATATGTGTGTATACGCTTGTGTATTTCAGTGCATATATGCTTGTGTGCATATATGCACGTGCATGCAAAGCTATATATGCTTGTTAATGCGTCTCTGTGGGTATATGTGAGTATATGTATTTCTACATGCATGTATATGTGTAAAAACGTACAGATATCTACATTACAAGAGTGTGTATTCGTGAGTTAGGGAGTGAGTGTGAGTTAGTGATTGCGTGAGTGTGTTTGTGAGTGCGTGAGAGTTCGTTGAGCGTGAGTTAGTGAGTGTATGAGAATTATTGAATGCGTGGGATAGTGAGTGAGTGAGTGAGAGTACATTTGAGCTAGTGTGGTTTAGCAAGCGTATGAGAATTAGACTGTGAGAATTCGTGAGTGAGTGTGTGTTCGTGTGAATGAGTTTGTGGGAGTGGGAGTGAACGAGACGGTCAAATACTGAGACCAATCCATTTAAGTGTTAAGGTAATTTAATATTGTTCATTGCTGCTGATGGGGACTTGTTCTTCTGAACAGTTCCTCGGGTCATCAACCATGTCTGCATAACATCTTTGAATCAGAGACCAATGCAACATAGAAAGAGGCTGTTCAGCCCGTCACATTTAGCGTCAGCTCTTTGAAGCCCACAGCCGTGCAACTTGTGGCCTTGAATTCACAGTTTGATTTCCCTTGGGATACCTTGGATTGGAATCAAAGCAGGAGTATACTTAAGAAGGAAATCAGGAGGGGAAAACGGGGACATGAGATAGCTTTGGCAAATAGAATTACGGAAAATCCAAAGGTTTTTTACAAATACATTAAGGACAAAAGGGTAACTAGGGAGAGAATAGGGCCCCTCAAAGATCAGCAAGGCGGCCTTTGTGTGGAGCCACAGAAAATGGGGGAGATACTAAATGAATATTTTGCATCAGTATTTACTGTGGAAAAGGATATGGAAGATATAGACTGTAGGAAAATAAATGGTGACATCTTGCAAAATGTCCAGATTAAAGAGGAGGAAGTGCTGGATGTCTTGAAATGGTTAAAAGTGGAAAATTCCCCAGGAACCGAGGACTCTGTTGGAAGCTCGATAAGTGATTGTTGCTTCTCTTTCTGAGATATTTGTATCATCGATAGTCACAGGTGAAGTGCCGGAAGACTGGAGGTTGGCAAACGTGGTCCCACCGTTTATGAAGGGCAGTAAAGACAAGCCAGGGAACTATAGACTGGTGAGCCTGACCTCGGTGGTGGGCAAGTTGTTAGAAGGAATCCTGAGGGACAGGATTTGGAAAGGCAAGGACAGATTCAGGATAGTCAACATGGCTTTGTGCATGGGAAATCATGTCTCTCAAACTTGATTGGATTTTCTGAGTAAGTAACAAAGAGGATTGATGAGGGCAGAGCAGTAGATGTGATCTATATGGACTTCAGTAAGGCGTTTGACAAGATTCCCCATGGGAGACTGATTAGTAAGGTTAGATCTCATGGAATACAGGGAGAACTAGTCATTTGGTTACAGAACTGGCTCAAAGGTAGAAGATAGAGGGTGGTGTTGGAGGGTTGATTTTCAGACTGGAAGCGAGGCACAGTTAGTAAATTTGCAGATAACACTAAAATTGGAGGTGTTGTGGACAGCAAAGAGGGTTACCTCAGATTACAACAGGATCTTTACCAGATGGGCCAATAGGTTGAGAAGTGGCAGATGGAGTTTAATTCAGATAAATGCGAGGTGCCGCATTTTGGGAAAGCAAATCTTAGCAGAACTTATACACTTAGTGGGAAGGTCCGAGGGAGTGTTGCTGAATGAAGAGACCTTGGAGTGCAGGTTCATAGCTCCTTGAAAGTGGGGTCGCAGGTAGATAGGATAGTGAAAGCGGCGTTTGGTATGCTTTCCTTTATTGGTCAGAGTATTTAGTACAGGAGTTGGGAGGTCATGTTGCGGCTGTACAGGACATTGGTTACGCCACTGTTGGAATATTGCGTGCAATTCTGGTCTCCTTCCTATCAGAAATATGTTGTGAAACTTGAAAGGGTTCAGAGAAGATTCACAAGGATGTTGCCAGGGTTGGAGGATCTGAGCTATAGGGAGAGGCTGAACAGGCTGGGGCTGTTTTCCTTGGAGCGTCGGACGCTGAGGGGTGACCTCATAGAGGTTTACAAAATTATGAGAGGCATGGATAGGATAAATAGGCAAAGTCTTTTCCATGGGGACGGGGAGTCCAGAACTAGAGGGGCATAGGTTTAGGGTGAGAGGGGAATGATATAAAAGAGACCTAAGGGGCAACTTTTTCACGCAGAGGGTGATACGCGTGTGGAATGAGCTGCCAGAGGATGTGGTGGAGGCTGGTACAATTGCAACATTTAAGAGGCACTTGGATGGGTATATGAATAGGAAGGGTTTGGAGGCACATGGGCCCAGTGCTGGCAGGTGGGACTAGATTGGGTTGGGATATCTTGTCGGCATGGACGGGTTGGACCGAAGGGTCTGTTTCCATGCTGTACATCTCTATGACTCTCTCCTTCTCTTTCTGCAATGTCCTGACGAAAAATCTGTTCTAGATTCGAGGTTCAGTTTGAATCTTTTATCCCAGGTAAACCTCTGAGCGTGAAGTCATGCTGAAAATGGAGAGTTAGAAGCTTCAGATATCGCCATCACTAAGCCTACAGGGTCGCCTGAGGGCCCAGAGATTTGACGGTTGGAGGAGATGCTGAAAAAAACTGATTTCTTCTATATAAATGGGGTTAGGGTTAGGGTTGAGGTTAGAATTAGGGTTAGGGCTAGGTTCAGGGTTATGATTAAGATTAGGGTCGGGTTCGGATTTGAGTTATCATTCGAAGTAAGTAGAGTTCGGTTTGGATTGGGCGTAGGATTGAGCTAATAGTTAGGATTAGGATTCGGAATAGAGTCAGGATTAGGGCTAGGGTTAATCTCGGGGTTCGGGTTAGGGTTTAGTTATAGAGTCATAGAGATGTACAGCATGAAAACCGACCCTTCGGTCCAACCCGTCCGGTTAAGATTGGATTTAGGGCTAGGTTTACAGTTATTATTAGGTTTCGATGTAGGGTTATGGTTAGTGTTAGGGTTATGATCAGGGTTAGGGTTAGGATTATGGTGAGGGTTAAGGTTAGAGTTAGAGCAGAAAGTACACTCTGAAGCGGTTATCACTGCTGCCTCACAGTGCCAGAAACCCGGGTTCAATTCCCACCTCGGGCAACTGTCTGAGTGGGGTTTGCATGTTCTCCCCGTGTCTGCGTGGGTTCCATCTGCGCGCTCTGGTTTCCTCCTAAAAATGTGCAGTCTAGGTGAATTGGCCATGCTAAATTGTCCATAGTGTTAGACGTAGGGGTAAATGTAGTGGAATGGGTCTGGGTGGGTTGCTCTTCGGAGGGTCGGTGTGGACCTGTTGGGCCGAAGGACCTGTTTTCACACTGCAAGTAATCTAATTCAATCTGAAGCAATCATTGACATGTCTCTTTTGGGGAGCTGGAGAAAGTAAAATGGCGTATCCAAAAAGACATCAAAAGACACACAGCGACACACATACACAGAAACACACACACACACGCACATACACAGACACACACACACACAGACACACGCATATACACAGACACACACAGGCACACACGCACACACGCACATACACACACAGCACACACACACAGACACACACACATCCCAAGATCCCTGAAACAGTAGTTGAAGATTTGACAATGACAGAGCGGGGATGGGGAGAGGGCGGGGGACGGGGTGCGGCTAAACTATAAGATATAGGTGTAGAATTAGGCCATTTGTCCCATTAAACCTAGTTTGCTATTCGATCATGGCTGATATATTTCTCGAACGCATTCTCCCTGTAACCCTTGATCCCCTTACCAATCAAAAGCCTATCTGTCTCTGTGTTAATTACACGCAAGGGCCTGGTTTCCACAACTCTCTGTGGCAATGAATTCCACGGATTAGCCTACCCTCTGGCTGAAGAAATTCCTCCACATCCCAGTTCTAAAGGGTCATCTCCTCAGCCTGAGGCTGTGCCCTCGGGTCTTTGTGTGTCCTCCGAGTGGGAACATCTTCTCCACATACACTCTATCCAGGCCTCTCAGTATCCTGCAACATCCAATCAACTCACTCTCTCCCCAACCACCAGTCCCCACACCTCCCTCGATGGAAAAGGGAAGGGTTAAAGCATGTAGCCCACTGCCGATCTGTTGCAAGGGGTCTGTGGGATGCGGGATGGGATAAGAATAGTGAAATGATCTTACACCAACTCGCAGAGTATGGTTGAGGCTGAAAGGTCACCATGGCAAGACGAGAGAACACAGTAAAGTTAGCCTCCCTGTTAAGTATCATTATGACAAGATTGGGACCATAACTATTTGGGATATGACATTTAATATCTAATTAATAGTGGAGTCAGCCTGCTTGAGACTATTTACAATAAATCATGACATTAGGAAAATATTAAATAGGGTCTGGAATGAAAGACCATCATTGCAAAAGCTGACACTAAATATCTAACCGTGACATGAGAATAACATTAAGTAGAATGGAGGAAAAGGTATAGTGGGACAACTAAAGAGATAATGGGAACTAACATCCCTGGTTTATTATGGAGCTAGAGTGAGGTAATATAGTTGGACATGCTGATAAGCGAAGAGAAACATTGTAAAAAAAAAGATATTTCAAAAATGGACCCTGAGGTCCCGGGGCATTCGAGAATCTGCCTTCTCAGTGTCTCGGTTTTTTTTGTTTGTAAGCAAAAGACCTGCTTCTTGAAGAACTCTCTGCGTCTCCTGGTGATTCTGTACATTTTCTCCACAACACCTCCCCATTCATCCCTCTAAGCTCCATCGATTATAGACCCACACTCCTCATAGTTTATTTGGAAGCACTAGCTTTCTGAGCACTACTCCTTCATCGGGGAGCTGTGGAGCAGGATCAAAAGACACAGAACGTACAGCAAAGATTTACAATGTCATACAACTGAAAGGCTAAAGTGAGCAACTTTTAGATTGCTGTTAAGTCTTTCACCTTTTTGAGTGGTTTGTAGGTTTCGGTTAGTTAATATGATTAGCTTCCCTATAGTGTGGAAACAGGCCCTTCGGCCCAACTAGTCCACACCAACCCTCCGATATGTAACCCACCCAGACCCATTCCCCCTAACTGATGCACCTAACTCTACGGGCAATTTAGCATGGCCAATCCACCCTAACCTGCACATCCCTGGGAACTATGGGACAATTTCCCACGGCCAATCCACCCTAACCTGCATTTCCATGGGCACTATGGGACAATTTCCCAAGGCCAATCCACCCTAACCTGCACATCCCTGGGCACTATGGGACAATTTCCCACGGCCAATTCACCCTAACCTGCACATCCCTGGGCGCTATGGGACAATTTCCCATGGCCAATCCACCCTCACCTGCACATCTTTGGACTGTGGGAGGAAACCCACGCAGACACGGGGAGAATGTGCAAACTCCACACAGACAGTCACCCAAGGCTGGAATCAAACCTGGGACCCTGGTGCTGCGAGACAGCAGTGCTAACTACTGAGCCGCCGTGCCGTATATCCCAGAATTTCTATTATGTCACATTCTCGAGCTATCTTAAGGGCTTAAAGGAAGGAGAGATATGGGCGGGGTGCTGGCAGGTGGGACTCGATTGAGTTGGGATATCTGATTAGCGTGGACAGGTTGGACCAAAGGGTCTGTTTCCATGCTGTACATCTCTATGACTCTAAGATCTGGGATTTATATATTTAATGAACTGAAACCTGCAACCCATTCTAAAAGATGAAAGACTTAACAGAAATCTAGATTTGTTCAATATATCGTTTCAGTTGCATGACATTGAGATCTTTTGTGATAAATTCTGTGTCTTATAATCCTGCTCCACAGCTCTCCAATGAGGGAGCAGCGCTCTGAAAGCTCGTGCTTCCAAATAAACCGGTTGGACTTTCACGTGGTGTTCTGTCATTTTTAACTTTGTCCACCCCAGTCCAACACGAGCAGCTCCACATCATGTTCCTCATATGACAAGCTCCTCACCCCCTCTGGAGTCTCTCCAACGCCAAAACATCCTTTTGGCGACAGGGAGCGCAAAACTTGGTAATCTTCCTAATGTGCTCTGAGCAGCGCCTCGGTCACCCTGAGCAGTACGTCTCTGCTCTTGTACTCTAGCCCTCTTGAAATGAACACTAACGTTGCATTTGTCTTCCTAACTGCCATCTGAAACCTGCATGTTAACCTTCTGGGAATCTTGAAGTCAACCTCTCAAGATTTCACTTCTGATCAAAGTGCATAACCTCAGACTTTTTTCCACATTGCCCGCTCCCCCTATCCAAGTCCACCCCGCTCCCTCAAAGTTCCCTATCCCTCCATCTACCGAGATGTATAAGATCCTGTGGCTGACCGATTTTTGAGGAGCTCTGGGGTGCCACTCTGTAGGGAAGGAGCAAGAGTCGGGGGAGGGCGTGAATGGGGGGGGAGGGGGGAGGTGGGGTGTGGAAGCTGGGTTTTCACAAAAACAGACTGGGGAATGCGGGAGGCTGGAATAAGGGAACTTTGATTCATGCAGAGAGAGTGAGAAAGATTGGAAGAAACTGGGATAGTTCTCCTCAATAGCCCAGAGGACTAAAGGAGGGAATGTGTGGGGAAGGGGGAACCGATTCGGAGAGGAGACGTTTCCCTGTCAAGGAGCTAGTCGGGGCACTATGGGAAGAATGGCCTCATTCTGCGCTTCATCTGCCTTGCATCAGCGCTGTTCTGGTCACATTCAGGCTGTTTTATTGTACAATTTAGGCAGCTTCCCCAACCCTTCCTCCTCTCCATCACAGACCATCCGCCCCACCTCCAACCAATCCCAATTCGGAAGGGTTCAAGATTTCCTTATGTAATCCGGGATTACACTGAATTGACTGTTGCGGCTGTACAGGACATTGGTTAGGCCACTGTTGGAATATTGGGTGCAGTTCTGGTCTGCTTCCAATCGGAAAGATGTTGTGAAACTTGGAAGGGGTCAGAAAAGATTTACAAGGATGTTGCCAGGGTTGGAGAGGGAGAGGCTGAACAGGCTGGGGCTGTTTTCCGTGGAGCGTTGGAGGCTGAGGTTTCCAAAACTATGAGGGGCATGGATAGGGTAAATAGACAAAGTCTTTTCCCTGGGGTGGGGGAGTCCAGAACTCGAGGGCAGAGGTTTAGGGTGAGAGGGGAAAAATATAAAAGAGACCTAAGGGGCAACGTTTTCACCCAGAGGGTGGTACGTGTATGGAATGAGTTGCCAGAGGAAGTGGTGGAGACTGGTACAATTGCAACATTTAAGAGTCATTTGGATGGGTACATGAATAGGAAGGGTTTGGAGGGATATGGGCCGGGTGCTGGCAGGTGGGACGAGATTGGATTGGGATATCTGGTCAGTATGGACGGGTTGGACCGAAGGGTCTGTTTCCGTGCTGTACGTCTCTATGACTCTATGACTAATGCGTTCTCTTTGCCCTCAGAATGGTGCAACCAGGCCTTCCCTTATGTGACTGCAGCCTCGGCGGTGGTGGCATTCCTGATGGTCCTTCTGATCATTTGGATTTGCAGAAGAGGCAGATCAGGTGAGAATCAAATCTTATCGCCTGTTCCTCCCCCCGTACTCCGCCCCCCCCCACCCACCTGCTCTCCGTTGCTAATTCCCAGTTTTGTCTCGCTCTTGTTCCCACAGGGAAAGGCGGGAGAACACACGGGGAAAAGTGAGTACCTGAATCATTTGTAAGGTTCACCATCTGAAAGCGCCCAACCCCGATTACAAATTCCTCCACTACCTTCCCAGATTGACTCTGAGACCGCTCGGCTATTTCCGGCGCCCGAGTGCTGATGTACGGGAATAAACTTCGCTTTTTTCTTACATCTTTTGCCCTCCCTCGCAGTTTTCGCTTGACAGAGATGTCGCAAAACGGAGGAAAGGGCCAGCGACCATCTGGTGAGTGAGCCTGAAATGTTGGAGCAATAGAAGCAGTATTTATCTTTTAATACCAGCAGTAATTATAAACACAGCAACAATCCTTCATTTATTGATAAATACCAATAGTATCATTGGAGCTATTTGTGAGATGTTATATTGATTATAAATATTTATTAATGCGAGTTATTAGTGAATATCAGCAATAATTTTATAATTAGAATTAACCAGCAGCAATGTTAGATATGAATGTATTAATAACTGTGATAACATTATACTCATCCATTAAATCCAGCTATAATGTCATATTTAATTAATATTTAGTAACATTAAATGGGGGAAAAATATACGGAAGATCAGTGAGTGCATTCCCCGCTAATAAACTATTTTTGCAACGTCTCTCTTATCTGCTGGTCACTCAAATCATTAGCCCATTAGCAATAGCAATAACATTATGTCTAGTTATGCCACCCGCTGTAATGTATTTATTTATAAATATCAACAGTATAATTTAAATTTATTTAGAAATGCAAGCACTAACATTATATTTATTATTTATTCTATCAGTAACAGCATATTTATTTATATTCCGTTTATACATCAATGATAGCAGTAATATTACATTGAATTAAAAATCCCAGCAGCTGCATCATGTTATTTAAAAGTTTCAGCAGTAACATTATATTTATTTATAAATGCAAACAGTAATATTACATTCGTTTATAAAAACAGCAGTAATGTTACATATCAACACTAATGTTATATTTATAAACCCAAGCAGTAATATTAAATTTATATTGCAGCAATATCATATGTATCTATAAACATTAGCGGTCATGTTATAGTTATTTATAAATCTATGCAGTAACATAGTATTTAATTATAAATACAAGCAATAATGATATATATATTCATAAATTTATGCAGTAACATTACATTTATTATAAATACTAGCAGTAATGTTATATTTATTTGTAAGTACATGCAGTAACATTGTAATTGATTATAAATACAAACAGTAATGTTATATTTGTTTCTAAATAAAAGCATCATTATATTTATCTATAAAATCTAGCTGTTATGTTTATTCATAGGAATATTACAGCAACAATATAATATGTATTCATCAACAATAAATGGTACTGTTTCTGTTTATGAATACATATTACATTACTGCCAGCATTTATAAACACATATGATAAGGCTGTTGATATTCAACATTACATACAATGCATTTATAAATATAACATTACTGTTTGTATTCATAAACAATAAATGATACTGTTTCTGTTTCTAAATGCATTGTATGTATTTTTGAATATCGGCAGCAATATCATGTGTATTTATAAATGCCGGCAGTAATATAATACGTATTCATAAATAGAAGCAGCAACATTGTACTTACTTTTTAATACCATCAGTAATTATAAATGCAAGCAACAATCCGGCATTTATTTATAAATACCAACAGTATCATTGTAGTTTTTTGTGAAATCAGCAGTAATGTGATATTTATTTTCATTACCAGCAGTAACATTATATTTATTAATGCTACCGTTAATTATACCTACCAGCAATAACATTATAAGTACAATTAACCAGCAGAAATGTTATGTATGTATGTTTTAATAACAATGGTAACATGATATCCATCTATTAATACCAGCAATAATGTCATACTTAATTAATATGTAGTAATAATTGCTAATTTAATCAATTCCAGCGATGAAGAACTGTATTATGAAGAGATAGTGAGCAGTTCAGGCTTAAAGTTACTGGAGTTCAGAAAAATGAGAGGAGATCTCATTGAAGTATATAAAATGCTAAAGGGGATGTGTAGAGGATGTTTCACTTTGTGGGGCAAGTTAGAACAAGTAATCACAGCTTTAGACTCAGAAATGGCAGATTTAAAACAGAGATGAGGAAGATTTACTTCTCTCCGAAGGTAGTGAATCTGTGAAATTCACTACGCCAGAGCACGGTGGATGATGGGACACTGAATAAATGTAAGGAGAAGATAAACATTTTCTTTCATTCGTGACTACTTGAAAACTTGTAGGGAGTGAAAAGGCATGTGGGGTTGAGACTAAAATGGAATTAGTATTGTAGCACTTAGGGAATTTTAAAACATTGAGTGACTATTACAGCATTGTGGAAGAATTGGTGCATTCGGAGAATATTGGAGTGTTGAGGAATAATTGGGACATTAAGAGAATATTCAAATATTGAGGGGATACTGGAGTATTGGTCTATTGAGAAAATATTAGAGTATTCAGGCAACGTTGAGGTATCGAGAGAATATTGGAGGACTGAGGGAATGTTGGAGTTTTGGGGAAATAATGTTTTGTTGATGGAATATTGGTGCATTGACAAAATGTTGGAGTATTGTGAGAATATTGATGGACTGAGGAGATACTGTTAAAGCGAGGGACCATTGGAGTGTTAAGACAGTATTGGTGGAATGAGAGACTATCGGGATATTCAGGGAACATTGCTGTGTGGAGGGAATATTTGAGAATTCAGGGTATATTGGAGTTTTGAGGGAATAGTGGTGTTTTGAAAGAATATTGCTGCGTTGAGGGAATATTGGAGTAGTTGGGGGATATTGCGGAGTTGAGAGAATGTTGAAGTATTGAAGTTAGATTACTGTATTGAGAAGATATTGTTGAATATGAGGGGATGTACTGTTTTCAGCAGATATTTCTATAGAGTAGACGCATTAAAGATCAAAGAGGGCATCTTTCTCTTGCACCTCAAGAGTCCCTGTGTGGGCGTACGCTTTGAGGTGGCACGGTGGCTCAGTGATTAACACTGCTGCCTCACGACACCAGCGACCCGTTCAACTCTACCCTCGGGCGACTGTCAGTGTGGAGTTTGTACATTCTCCCCGTGTCTGCGTGGGTTGTCTCTGGATGCTCCAGTTTCCTCCCACAGTCCAAAGATGTGTAAGTTAGGTGAATTGGCTATGCTAAATTGCCCGTAGTGTTCAGGGATGTATGGGTTAGGAAGATCAATCAGGGTAAATGTCGAGTGATAAGTTCGGGGAATGGGTCTAGGTGGGATACTCTTGAGGGTCATTGTAGACTTGTTGGGCTGAAGGGTCTTTTTCCGTTGTGTAGGGTTTCTATGAAGGGAGCAATATTAAATGAATATTTCATGTCAGTTTTTCACTGTAGAGAAAGAAATGGAGGCTAGAGAAATAAATATTGGTGTGTTGAAACTAGGTCACATCATAGAACAAGGAGTGTTAGAGACCTTAGAAAATATAAAGGTGGATAAGTCTCTGGGACCTGATCAAGAGTATCCCAGGACTTTGAGGGAAGTTATTGAGGAGATAGTGGGGACTCTTACAGAAATATTTATGTCATCTATAAATATGCTTGAGGTGCCGAATGACTGGAGGCTGGCTCATGCTCTACCTTTGTTTACGAAGAGGTATGGGGACCTGTGAATTTGACAGCGGTGGGTAAATTGTTGGAGGTGATCCTGAAATTATGCATTTATGAATACTAGCCAGAGTTTTGTTCTAGGGAAATTGTATCCCGTAAACTTGATTCAGTTTTTGAGGAAGTGTGTTATAGACTAGGCCAAACCAATCAAAACATTCTTAAGCAAGGAGCCCAGACCATAACTTTGCAATTTGATTCATTAAGTGTACAGTGAAAATTACCCAACATCAGCTAGCGAGGTTAACTACCAGGTTAAAACCAGACAAACATTTTTTCACAAAATTACACAATGAAACACAAAGAACAGCAGTTTATTACTCATCTGGGGAGAAAAAAAAAACCAAGGACATAGCATCCTTGAGAAAAGGAACAACGATTCAAAAAACAAAACCAGGTTTGTGACAAGTGATCAAGAAGATTGATTAAGCCAGAGCGATAGATGTGGTTTACTTCAATGTTACTGAAGTGTTTGACACAGTTCTGTTTGGTGGATTAATTAGTGAAGTAAGATTGCATAGGATTCAGGGTGAGCTTGCCAATGGAGTACAAAATTGGCTTGACAGCAGGAGACAGAGAGTAATGATGGAGATTTGTTGTTCAGAGTGAAGGACTATGACCTGCAGTGTTCCACGGGGATTGGTACTGGGTCCACTTCTGTTTGTCATTTATAAAAATGATTTAGATGATAATATAGGAAGCATGGTTAGTAAGTTTGCAGTTGACACCAAGATTGGTGGCATAGTGGACAGTGAAGAAAGTTATTGAAAATGACAGAGTTCTTGATCAATTGGATCAGTGTGCTGAGGAGTGGAAGATGGAGTTTAATTTGGATAAATGTCTGGTATTGCATTTTGGTAAAACAAACAGGGGCAGGATTATACAATTAAATGTAAGGCCTTGGATAGTGTTGTACAGCAGAGCTGCCTAGGGGTGCAGACACATAATTCTTTGAAGTTTGTGTCACATGTTGACAGGCTGGTCAAGAAAGTGTTTCACACACTTGCCTTCATTGCTCAGATCTTTGAGTATAGAGGTTGGAACATCATGTTGAGGCTGTACAGGACATTGGTGAGGCCTCATCTGGAGTACTGGGTCCAGTTCTGGTTGCCCTGTCATAGGAGAGATATTATTAAACTGGGAGAGGGTTCAGAAGAGATTTACCAGACTGCTGCCGGGATTGGCGGATTGTAAGGAAAGGTTGGATAAGCTGGGAGCTTTCTCACTGGAGTGTAGGAAGTTGAGAGATGTCTTTATAGAGGTTTGTAAGATCATGAGGGACCGAGATAAGGTGAATGACGGGTGTCTTTTCCCTCGAGTGGGGATTTCAAGACTAGGGGGCACACTTTCAAGGTAAGAGGAAAAAGATTTTAAAAAGGCATGAGGGGAAATTGGTTTTTTTTTCACAGACAGCGGTTCGTGTATGGAATGAACTTCCAGAGGCAGTGAATTAAATTGGATTGAATTTATTATCACGTGAAAAGCTTTGTCTTGTGAGCAATGCAGGCAGGTCACAGAGTTAAGTCGTATAGATAGTAAATAATAGGTGAGGACATGGATAGGAAATGTTTGGAGAGATATGGGCCAAGTGCACAGGCTGATGGGACGAGTTTAATTTGGGATTATGTTCAGCAGGGACTGGTTAGACTGAAGGGTCTGTTTCCATACTGTGAGGGCGTTAGGAATTTGCAACTATAATTGAGTGAGTTAATTGACATGGGTGCACTGAGGCATTGGTACATTGACAAATCACTGGCGCGCACTTTGTCTCGATTTAGCCCTAGATTTCCCAGACTGGGATTAATTTACCTTTCACATCTGACCCATTAACATACAGGAAAGAGCCACCAAACAGAGGCAAGGCGGGCACATCCAGACGGAGTCCAGGTGAGTTGATTCTAAGCATTGTCCCGATTCACAAGCGTGAGATGGTTGAGGATAATCAGTTCAAAATCTGTTGGAGATTTCAACCAAATGACACCAGGCCAGTCTGGAACTGAATAACTAACAAATCTCACAGCTCCCTGAAACTGGAATCAAAATAACTCCATTAGCCTTATCCAGGTCTGATAAGCAAGAGGAGGGGTTACTGATTGGGAGAGGATGCCTCTCTCAGAGTTGACTGGGGATTTCCAAATGTCTGTGTCCCACTCCCAGCTCATTGTTGCTCTGTCACCATTTTAACTCTGCACTGGGACTGACCACACAGCATCCTCCATCCAACCATGTTGGTTAATATTGAGGTTTAAAATGAAGACTTAGAATTCTGGCAGTTTCACAGAGCTATGACTGAGGGTGTCTCCTGGAGCTCAAACCTCCCTCTCCACTCCTCACAGTGCCACACTGTCACAGGGGCAGCGCTGAGGGAATGGGCACTGGCAGAGGGTCAGTGCTGAGGGCGCGGGCACTGTCAGAGGGTCGGTGCTGAGGGAGTGGACACTGTCAGATTGTCAGTGCTGAGGATGCAGGAACTGTCAAAGAGTCAGTGGTGGGGCAGTGGGCACTTTCAGAGGGTCAATGCTCAGGAAGTGGGCACTCAGATGGTCAGTGCTGAGGGAGCAGGCACTGTCGGAGGCTCAGTGCTGAGAGTGGGGATGCTGTCGGAGGACCAGCACTGAGAAAGCTCTGTACTATTGGACGGTCAGTGCTGAGGAGAGGACTCTATCAGAGGGTCGTTGCTGAGGAAAGGACACTATCAGAGGGTCAGTGCTAAGGGAGACAGCTCTGTTGGAAGGTCAGTGCCGAGGGAGGGGATGCTGTCGGAGGGTCAGTGCTAAGGGAGACAGCACTGTTGGACGGTCAGTGCTGAGAGAGGGGATGCTGTCGGAGGGTCAGTGCTAAGGGAGACAGCACTGTTGGATGGTCAGTGCTGAGGGAGGGGATGCTGTCGGAGGGTCAGCACTGAAGGAGGGAATGCTGTCGAAGGGTCAGTGCTAAGGGAGACAGCACTGTTGGACAGTCAGTATTGAGGGAGGGGATCCTGTCGGAGGGTCAGTGCTAAGGGAGACAGCACTCTTGGACGGTTAGTGCTGAGGGCGCAGGCACCATCAGATGACCAGCGTTGGGAGAGCTCTCCACTGTCATAGGGTTAGTGCTGAGGGCGTAGTCACTGGACAGAACTGGCAGTGGAATGACGGGCCGAATGCTCTGACATTCGCTGAAACTCAATGACAAGGTGGGATCATTGGTCCTGTGTTGTAACCACTTTGCATCTTGACCTTTTTCCCCAGACTCCCGGTGGGCCTCTGTATGCCTCCTTGGAATTTGCTGCACTGGAGAAGAGGAAAAAAAAGGGAGGGCGCCGATGAAAATCTGGGATTCTATCCGGGTGGGGGTCAGGATTTGCAATGGAAGCCACAGCCCTGTGGAAATCAGCCTGGAGCCCATGAAACTTCCAGCAAGCACTCAAGCTCTCCTTTCACCTTTACTAGTGTCTCACGGAGACCTTTTGAGGTCAGAGATTGAAGTACTGTTGGCTTAATTCTGAAAGCAATCATTAAGGACACAATAAGACAGACTTTCTCCTTTGAGTTACTATCAACCTGTTTTATTTTTTTAAATTTTCCCAGCAGGTCCTCTAAATGCAGTTGCTTTTGCAAAATGCATGTGTAAATAAAATAAATTATTCTCTGGGAAGAAGGAAGCTCCAGAGCTCGGTCCCTTGTTTATAATTCTGCAGTGGGATGTGGTCATCGCTGGCTGGGCCAGTTCCCATTGCCCATTCCCAATTTCCCAATTAAGAGCAAACCCCATTGCTGTGGGTGGAAATGGGTACTGTCGATGCAATAGATTAGAGTCAAGGTTAGAGTGGTGCTGGAGAAGCACAGTATCAGGCAGCATCCGAGGAGCAGGAAAATCGACGTTTCGGGCAAAAGGCCCTTCATCTGGAAGGTCTTCCTGCTCCTCGGATGCTGTCTGACCTGCTGTGCTTTTCCAGCACCACTCTAATCTTGGACCCCATTGCTGTGGGTCTGGAATCGAATGTAGGCAGATTTCCTTCCCTAAAGGATATTGAGGGAATACTTCCAAATAAACCTGTTGGACTATAACCTGTTTTTTTTTTAGCTAAAAGACATTAGCAGGGTTTTTTTAATGACAAACGTGGTCACCAATTTTAAAAATCCAGTGATTTTTAAAAACTGAATCCACACGTGGTGTGATGGGATTCGATCCCGTATCTCCCGCACAAAATCATACCAGACTCGGAACGTTAACTCAGTTTCTCTCCCCACAAATGCTGCCACATCTGTTGAGTAGCTCCAGCTCATTCTGATCCCATATTGTACAGAAGTGCAATGTGTGGTCAAGGTTGAATCAACTCAAAACATGTTCATGTGGCTCTTCCGTTGAAAGTTAGCTCAGGCTGCTACAGCAGGAGAGCTTTTGCATTGATGTAGAGGGGAAGGAATCAAGTTCAAAGCCTCTGCCTTGATTAAAGTGGGGTGGGGGGGAAAAACAGTCACGCGGCACCAGGTCATAGCCCAACAGGTTTATTTGGGAGCACTTGGTCCACCCCAGTCCAACACCCCATCTTAATGAAAGTGGTACAATGCCACCCTCTGGTGGTAGAATGGGGAAATGGCATGAGAGATTTAATAAGAGGGAGTGAAGCACCTCACAGCTTCCATCAACCAACAGTCATGCTTTGGGGATACCGATGTTGGACTGGGGCTGTGTAAAGTTAAAAATCACACAACACCAGGTTATAGTCCAACAGCACTAGCCTTCGGGGTCCTGCTCCTTCACCTGATGCAGGAGCAGCGCTCCAAAAGCTAGTGCTTCCAATTAAATCTGTTCAACTAAAAGTGGGATCCGCGCAGACACAGGCTCATTTTTTAAAAAAAATGAACTGGCAAATGCTTTGATAAAGGTTGAGGTCATTTTGCATACCTCTAAAAAAGTTTTATAAATGTGTCGATATTGACAATCTGTTAAATAACTCAATATAATAAACATGTTTTTAAATTTCAACATGATTCTGACTTCAGTGCCGCGTAAATTGTTGAAAGCGATGCTGAAAGATTTGATTTTTATTTCTTTTTTTCTTACTACTGTCTGACAGCTGTAGTGCTTATTTTTCCCCCGCACTCAGGTCGTGAGTGTGCAGGAGTCAGACACGGTAAAAGACAAGTGTGTAAATCTTTATTTGTGTATCACCTCTTGGAAGAAAGGATACACGCAAGTCGCAGAGGGCAATGCTGGGTGATCAACAGTGAAGGGGAGGGTAGGGATTAAATCAACATAGAGATGGAGGGGGAAATAATACACTCCACTCCCTGTGGCGCCCACCTCTCCCTGAACGACTCCAGGGTGTTGGTGGACACCGCATGCTCCTCCTCCAGAGACACCCAGGCTCTGATGTGACCGCGGAAGAGGGGCAGGCAGTCGGCCCCAACGACCCTCTCCACCGCCCTCTGCCTGGACTTGTTTACGGCCAGTTTGGCCAGGCCCAGGAGCCCCCAGGCCCACGAGCAGGTCCGACCCTTCCCGCTCTGCACCGGGTGCCCAAAGATGGGACTGAAGTGCAACCAAATCCAGAGGAGAAGTTTTTTGAGAGAATCAAAAGGGGAGTGCAAGCGCCCACTCCCAATATATACATGGTCCACGAACTCCACACCTGAGCATCCTCCAACTAGTGCGCTATGTCGGGTGCGAGCACCGCCATTTTAAAGAATAGATTTATATGCATTTGGAGGGGCAAGGATTGATTAGGGATCGTCAGCATGGTTTTCTGCGAGGGAAATTGCATCTCACAAACTTGATTGAGTTTTTTGAGCAAGTTAAGAAGATTGATGAGGCAGAGGGGTAGACATTGTCTACGTGGACTTTAGTAAAGCCTTTGATGCGATTCCACATGGTAGACTAATTAGTAAAGTTCATAAAGTCACATGGGATTCAGGGTGAGCTAGCCAATTGGATACAAAATTGGCTTGATGGCAGGAGACAGAGATTGGTGATGGAGAGTTGTTTTTCAGATTGGAGGCCTCTGACCAACAGAGTTCCACAGAGACCTGTGCTGGGTCCATTTTGTGTTTGTCATTTCTTTAAATGATTTAGATGAGAATATAGAAGATATGGTTGGTAAGTTTGCAGATGAAACCAAGATTGGTGGTTGAGTGAACAGTGATGAAGTTTATCTAAGGTTACATGATCTTGATCGATTGGACCAATGGGCTGAGGAGTGGAAATGAAGTTTAATTTAGATAAATTGTATTTCAGTAAACAAACAAAAGGAAGGGTCATGCAATTAATATTAGGGCCCTGGGTAGTGTTGTAGAACAGATAGACTGAGGAGTTCGGGACATAATTCTTCAAAGTTTGTGTCACATGTAGCACACTTGCCTTCATTACTTCAGATCTTTGAGTATAGGAGTTGGGACGTCCTGTTGATGTTGTACAGGACATTGGTGAGAACTCTTGTGGGCGGCACAGTGACACAGTGGTTAGCACTGCTGCCTCACAGTGCCAGAGACCTGTGTTCAATTCCTGCCTCAGACGAATGACTGTGTGGAGTTTGCACATTCTCCCCGTGTCTGCGTGGGTTTCCTCCGGTTGCTCCGGTGTCCTCCCACAGTCCAAAGATGTGCAGGTTAGGGGAATTGGCTGTGCTAAATTGCCGATAGTGTTAGGTTTAGACGAAATGGATCGGAATGGGTGTGGGTGCGTGCGCGTCGGTGTGGACTTGTTGGGCCAAAGGGCCTGTTTCCATGCTGTAAGTAATCTAATCTTCTGGAGTTCTGGTCTCCCTATTATGGGAAAGATATTATTAAGTTGGAGAGTGTTCAGAAGAGATTCACTGGGAAGTCGGTGTGACTGGAGAGTGGGGCATTTTTCACTGTAAGGTAGAACATTGAGAGATGATGTCGTAGGGGTTTATAAAGTCATAAGGGTATAAATAAGATGAATAGTAGACGTCCCTTACTTAGGAGGAGGGATTTCAAGACTGGGGTCTTACTTTTAAGATAAGAGAAGAAAGATTTTAAGAAGACATTTATTTTTGTACAGTTAGTAGTTTGCTTGTGGAATGAACTTCCAGAGGTGAATGTGGGTACAGTTAGAATGTTTAAAAGATATTTGGATAAGTACATGAATAGGAAAGGTTTGGAGGGATATGGGCCAAGTGCAAGCCAGTGGGACCAGTTTAGTTTGGGATTATGCTTGGCGTGGACTGGTTGTACGGAAGGATCTGTTTCCATGCTCTATGACTTTATAATCAATGCTGTCACACTTACACACAGTAACACACACTCACTCACACATATATACACACACTCAAACACACTCTTACACATTCTCACATGGTTATTGATACACATAGACCTTACTCATAAATTCTTTCTTCCATAGATAAAAATCACACAACGCCAGGTTATAGTCCAACAGGTTTAATTGGGGCTAGCTTTTGGAGCACTGCTCCTTCATCAGGTGATAGTGGAGGACACAATTCTGTTCACAAAATTTATAGCAAAAGTTTACAATGTGACGTAACAGAAATTATACATTGAAAAATACCTTGATTGTCTGTTGAATCTTTCATCTGTACGAATACAATGATGGTTTCACTTCTTTCATGTGTAAATCACAAAACCTATTTAAAAAGTTGCTGTAATAATGGGCATTAGCTAGACAATATGTTGAAGGTGTTGGCCCCCTGTGTTCTCTGTCTATGCCACAGTATTTAGATTGATTCTAATCTAAAAAGTGAGAAAACAGAGTTTTACATGATTCCATGCAGTTTTTGAGCTCAGAGTTTTCATGAATTCATGCAGTTTTTGAGCAAAGTGCAATGTAACTCTGCATGTACAAATTCACCCCACAAAAATATATGTGGGTCTTTGTCTGTGTGTGCATGTCTGGGTGGGGGGCTGTGAGTGTCTGTGAGAGAGAGTGTATATGTGTGTGCATGAGTGTAGAGTGGTCTAAGACTCTGAGAGGATGGCTGTGTGAGTGTGGGTGTGTGTGTGTCTGTAAGGGTGTGTGTGTCTGTGTATATGTGTTTCTGTGTGTATGTGTGTGTATAGGAGAGCCTGTGTGTGTGTCTTTGCAGAGTTACATTGGACTCTGCTCAAAAACTGCATGAATTCATGTAAAACTCTGTTTTCTCACATTTTAGATTAGAATCAATCTAAACATCATGGCATAGACAGAGAACATGGTGGGGGGGGTGGGGGGGCTAACACCTTCAACATATTGTTTAGCTAATGCCCCATTGTTACAGCAACTTTTTTAAAAGGTTTTGTGATTTACACATGAAAGAAATGAAACCATCATCGTATTCAAACAGATGAAAGATTCAACAGACAATCAAGGTATTTTTCAATGTATAATTTCAGTTACATCACACTGTAAACCTTTGCTCTAAATTCTGTGCCTTATAATTGTGTACTCCACAACCAGCTGATGAAGGAGCAGCGCTCCGAAAGCTAGTGCTTCCAATTAAACCTATTGGACTATAACCTGGTGTTGTGTGATTTTAAACTTTGTACACCCCAGTCCAACACCGGCATCTCCAAATCATTCTTTCATCGACACTCTCTTCCACACTCACCTATTTTCTCATGCATACTACCATCTCTCTCACATACACTGACACACATTCTGTCACAGTCACATGTATTTTCTCTCATGGACATCGAGACACACTCTCAGACATGTAGATCTTCAACCCGCCGCGGGGTGGCGCTGTGACTGGTGTACATCCTCATCCTCACCACTAGGTGGCGGTGTCGAGTAAGCTGCAGTTTCCAGGTTTAGTCCTCCGAGCCTGCTGGTGGCGCTACCGCAGGATGGTGTGGAGCCACCACCCTTTGCAGATGGTTTTCCACTGGAATGGGCACAACAAGCCAAGTTTTGGTTTTTTTTCTCAACTGTTTACGTTAAAAAACAAACAGTATTCTAGCAAATCTTCTTCCATCTTGGAAACGAAGGAAAAAGTTGCCAATCACAAACTGCAAATTTCATTGAACGCCAATTCGAGTATCTTTCGAAAAGACCAAGATGCTGCAATGGCTGAGTCCAGTGAACGATTGCAGTGGTAACAGTGTAATTGCAATTGGATGGCACCACCAGACAAGTACCCCCTGCCCTTCTCAGCCTTCCACAAGTTACTGGTTCCTCTACATCTTGGTCCACTGTTCCTCCACTGCCCACACCACCTTCCCAAGTAACTGCAGGAGGTGTTAATATCGACCTGTTTACTTCCTCCACCTTCACTTTTCAACCCTCTCGAACATACTTTCCAGCCGTACCAGCAGTCCAATGTACTGTATTCGCTGCTCACAATGTGGTCTCCTCTACATTAGGGAGACAAAACATAGTTTGGGTGTTGCGTTGCAGAACACCTGCACTCTGTCTGAAACAAAATGACCCTGTTACCAATCACTGGCCAACATAGCTATCTTGGGCCTACTGCAGAGCTCCAGGGAAGCTCAGTGCAAATTGGACGACCAGCACCTCATTTTCCACTTGGCAGCCTTCTGGGCTCAATCTCAAGTTCAATAATTTCAGGGCTTGAGTGCTTTCTCTGAAATCTTTACCCCATCCTCCCCACACATCAAGCTTGGTCACCGGTGAGCGGTTAGCAGAAAAAAAATCCGTAGTCAGCCACTAATAGTCTCCATTTTTGCTTATTGATTCACCCAAGCTGATCTTTATCCATTATATTAGATTCCCTACGGTGTGGAAACAGGCCCTTCGGCCCAACAAGGTAAAAACAAGGACTGCAAATGCTGGAAACCAGTGTCTAGATTAGACTGGTGCTGGAAAAGCACAGCAGGTCAGGCAGCATCCGAGGAGCAGGAAAATCGTCGTTCTGGGCAAAAGGCCTTTATCAGGAAGAGAGCCCCTTCGGCCCAACAAGTCCACGCCGACCCTTCGAAGAATAACCCACCTGGACCCATTTCCCTCTGACTAATGTATACACACCATAGTGTTAGGTACATTATGGGCAAGTCAGCACGGCCAATTCACCTGACCTACAAATCGTTGGACTGTGAGAGGAAACCCACACAGACACAGGGAGAATGTGCAAACTCCACACAGACAGTCACCAGCAGCTAGAATTGAACCTGCGACCCTGGTGCTGTGAGGCAGCAGTGCTAACCATTGAGCCACCATGCCACCCCTACATGTTTGCAGCCTGGCTTCCAGCTCCATCTCTGAGCCTAAGGTTCCTTCAGCATGGAAACAGGCCCTTCAGCCCAACAAATCCATACTGACCCTCCAAAGAGTAGCCCACACAGACCCATTCCCCATCCTATATTTACCCCTGACTAATGCACCTAACACTACGGGCAATTTAGCACGGCCAATTCACCTGCCCTGCACATCTTTGGATTGTGGGAGGAAACCGGAGCACCCGGAGGAAACCCACGCAGACACGGGTGGGGGGGGGGAGAGGTGAATGTACAAACTCCACACAGATAGTCACACAAGGTTGGGATCGAACCCAGGTCCCTAGCGCTGTGAGGCAGCCATGCTAACCACTGAGCCACCATGCCGCCTGTGGGAGGTGAGCATACCAAACGCCTTTTTCACTTCCTCCGGTGATTTCTGTTTGGTAATGGTGGACAGATTTTTTCGGGAAAAGATGGCGGATTTCAGTGAGCCCCTAGCGGCTTACAGTGTTGTTGTGGCGTATGTGCATGACCTGGCAAATGGAATTCAAGACATGATAATACTTACTCAGCCAGGTAAAGGAGAGTAAACTGAGAATATAGGTGCAGGAGTAGGCCATTTGGTCCTTCAGGCCTGTACTAGGACAGCAATATGGGGAACACAGAGGCATTTGGAAGGTAAGGGACGTTGGAGCAAGTGCCCAGCGCTCAGCAGGTTGGGTCAGTAAGATACAAAGCACAAGAGAAGGGGGTTTATGTGGCAACGGTCTGTACCATTAGTTAGGGCACTACCAGAGCACTGTGCACGTTCTGGTCACTTCATCACCAAGACTGTGCGAGAGAGAGAATTTACAAGGATGTTGCCAGGTCAGGAAAATGGGAGCACAAGGACACGTGCGCCCACGTGGCACTGACTTCAAAAAAATCAAAGCGACGAAACCATTCCTCAAAGTTACATGTTTAATACCGGTTAATTCCATCCACGAGTCCATTCTTCCTGGCCAAAGGAGGAAATGACAGTCAACATTGGCTGCATGCCCTCCATTTGGATGACCACTGTATCGTCTTGACCAATCCTCATTGCCGAAATAAGGAACCTGGGCGTCGGAGACCAATCAGAAAGAGGAACAGGTGGGAATGTGGTTGACCTGGCGGTGTAGAAAGTCAGGTGACTTGCCAGGGATGCAAAGCAGCTTTGAGGTGGCCATCAACTGATCCCATTCCATTGGAGTGCAAGACCATTATTCTAATTTGATTGTCGGAAGTCATTCTGAGTCAGGGTAGTGAGGGGCTCAGAGGGGAAGTTGCTGGTGTTCCCATTATTCTGAAACCCCTTTGTCCTGTATATGGCAGAGGTCACGGGTTTGGAAGATGCTGTCTACAGGAGCCTTGGCGAGTTGCTGCAGTGCACCTTGTAGGCGGTACCCACTGCTGCGGCTGAGCGTCGGTGGTGGAGGGAGTCGATGTGGTGCCAATCAAGTCTGCTTTGTCCTGGATGGTGTTGAGCTTCTCAAATGTTGTTGGAGCTGCTCCCGTCCAGGGCAAGCAGGGAGTATGCCACCAAGCTCTTGACTTGTGCCTTGTGGGTAGTGGGACAGGTTTTGGGGGTGAGTTACTCACCTCTGGCCCAGCTCTTGTAGCCACTGTGTTTATAGGGGCAGTCCATGGTCAATGATAAACACCAGGGTGTTGAGCTTTGGGCACTCAGTGATGGTGATATCATTGAACATCAAGGGATGATGGCTAGTTTCTTGGAGATGGTCATTACAGAGCAATTGCTAGTTCCCACTTGTTGGCACAAGCTGGATATTGTCCAGGTCTTCCTGCATAGACACATGCTAACCTATAAATTACTGGTAGGTCACTCATCCCCTGATTTTTCAACCATTCTCCCAAGAGAGGTAACCTCCTGCTCACCTCAATCCACTCAACACCCCTCAAGATCTTATACATTTCCATTAAGTCACCACCAACCCATCACACATCATAGTAAACTAGTCCCACCTGCCTCCTCCTGACCTATATCCCTCCAAACCTTCCCTGTTCCTGTACTTATCCCAATGTCTTTCAAACATTTTACCTGTACCAGCATCCATCACTTCCTCTGGCAGCTCATTCCACACACTTACACGAACCACTCTCCATATTTAAAAAAAAAGTTGTCCCTCATGTCCTTTTTAAATCTTTCCCCGCTCACCTTAAAAATATGCCAGCTAGTTTTAAGCTCCTCCCTCCTAGGGAAAGCTCCCTCATCATTCGCCTTATCCACGCCCCTCGTGATTTTATAAAGGTCTCCCCTCGACCTCCAGTGAAAAATGCCCCAGTCTGTTTTTATGTCTCACATCTTCCCTTCACAGAACCATGCTGAGTTAATCTTTTCCAAAGCCTCTCCAAATTAATAACTTCCTTCCTAGAACGGGATAAAGCTCCAGGGGATACAAGGCGAGTTTATCCAATCTGTTGTCATAAGACAAGCTGCCTATCCCTGGTATCAGTCAGGTGAATGTTCTCTGAACTACCTTACAGATTTTCTTAAATAAGGAAGCCAATTCGGTGCGTCAGATGATGTCTCATCTGTATAAAGTTAAGCCTAACCCCATTGGTTTTCCCCTTACAATAAACCACATTAGATTAGCTTCCCTCATAAGTCATGCACTTGACTACCCAGCTCTCCTGCAAACCTCTCATCGTTTTGATAAGTCCCTTCTAGTTAAAGAATTCTTCCAGCCGAGTTCACATTTCCCCCAACACGCTACTCCGCTTAACTCACCTTTGCCCACTTAACCAGTCTCTCTCTCTCTCTCTTGTTGCCAACAAGTACCAAACTGGGGCCTAGACATTTGAACAAGTTCAAAGCCTGTGGTACATATCCCTACCCACCAGAAATTGGGCCATTTGCGCTTTCTGTTGCTTTCTGGGCCAGCCAACCTTCAATCGATTGTAGTAACCTCTTCCTGTTCTTCTGGAAGACAGTCCAAGGTTCGGTGCCCTGGAGGTGACGAAACCTTTGGGCATTCAGTGATGGTGACAAGGGACGATAGCTTGTTGGAGATGGTCATTTCAGGGCAACTGCGACGTGCAGATGTTATTTGCCACTTGTTGGCACAAGATATTTTCCAGGTCATGCCAGACTGTGGTAACCTCTTCCTGTTCTTCCAGAAGACAGTCCAAGGTTAGGTGCCCCGAAGATGCTTAAACCTTGCCTCTTTTCACCATGTGCCAGTCACTCCATTATACCCTGACTAGACAGTCAGCCATTAATCCTTAGGTTAACACAATATAAGGAACTGGGTTGGATACAACGTTCAATCAGGCAATCCCTACAAATATTGCATTCAAAAGCGAGCCGGAGTTTAACTGCTCCAGAAAAACTTTCAGACACACAGTTTAATGGTGTTAGAGAGTGCAGTAAGTAGAAGCTAGTTCTGTGCGTTATTAAGTGGGGAGCACCCCAGTCAGAAAAGCACACAGGTGCCCTGTGCACCCACCCTGTGGCATCACTTTCCATCCCGGTGTGCCACGCCTCACCCACCGCTAGGGGGCACCTCAGAGGGAGGTTGGTGGTGCCTGGTGGATTCCTCTCCCTGACGCGGGTGGGGGTGAGGGGGCAGCAAGGTGACAGGAAATTGCAGCTGTTGACCGGCTCTCTTTGTCCTCCTTACCCAGAGCCGTGGACACGTCGTCCCAGCCGCTGGTCAGCTGGCGATCATGTTAGACGAGGGCGGAGATTTGCCTCAGCGGGTTTTTGAAGTGGCGACTTTGGGGGGGGGGTGGTGGAGGGAGCGATAAGTGGCGAGAGAGTGTGTGACTAACTTATAGATGCCGTTCTGCCCCCAAGGGCCTGTGCCAGCCCTTCCACCACTGCAGGCATCCCACAGTCCCCTCGTCCAGTGCTCCAGGTGGGCATTCCACTATCGCTCAATGCCCAAGGGAGCAGGAGGGCTGGGGTAAGGGCAGTGCCAGTGGGAGGGCAAAAGCCCAGAGGAAGGAGGAAGCCCGACAAATTGTCCGGGGGGGGAGGAGAGGGTGTGCTAGCTTGGTCAGAGAAGGATCAAATCCCATCAATGCCGGTGGGGAGGCACGACGCCAGGAATGGTGGACAGGGTTTGAGTTGGTAGAAGCAGGGAGGGGTGAGGGCAGCGTGGGATGGGGGTGGTGCGAATACGAGGTGTGTCACTCCCAATTCTGCTTGAAGCGACCGAGGACATGTCTCTGCAGAAACGGGGAGGATTGTGGAGCCCAGAGCAAGTGCAGGATGAAGGCGCCAATGACCAGGCAGTTAAGGATGACAGAGAACAGCACCACCCCCAGGGTGCCCCCCAGGGATGGGAGCGGCGTGTGGGCGAGCAGCCAGGTGTGACGGCCCGACATATCCAGGACTATGGCCTCCAGCTGAAAGTGGGTACCCACAATGGCACAGATATGGAATAGTTGGTGGCTGTGACCTGGGTGAGTGGGCGACAGAGAGACACAGAGGCAGAGACAGAGTGAGAGAAAAAGAGACAGAGACAGAGCGAGAGAGAGAGAGAGAGACAGAGACATACACAGAGCGAGAGAGAGGGACGGAAAGACAGAGTGAGTAATTGAGGGTGGAGACAGAGAGAGAGAGAGACAAACACACACACAGAGACAGAAAGGCAGTGATGATGGAGGAACATAAGAGAGACAGAGAAATTGGGGGTGGAGAGAGAAGGGGAGACAGACAGAAAAAGAGAGGAGTGGGGGAGAGAGAGAGAGGCAGAAAGAGGGAAGTGGAGAGAGTGAGACAGAGAAAGGGGCAGAGAGAAAAGAGGGTGGCAAGAGACAGAGAGTGGGAGGCAGAGAGAGGGCACCGTTAGTTACAGACACAGTTCAGTCAGCAACTGGGCAAGAATCTCTGCAGAGTGATGGGCACCATGTCTCCCTCTGCCAACCCAGCCTTCCTGTCTCACTCACAGATACCTCACCACAAACATTTCCCAGACACACACCCCCATGCACAACACCCAGCGCCTCCCACACACACCACCGCCCAGGCACACACCCCCCCGCCCACACTCACACACCTCCGCACACACACACACCCGCCCACACACGCCCGTTTCCCTCACACACACCCCCGCCCACACACACCCGTTTCCCTCAGACACACCCCCACACACCCACCCGTTTCCCTCACACACACCATCGCCCACACCCACACATTTCCCCCACACACACACCCACATACCCACCCATTTCCCTGACACACACACCCCGCCCACACCCACCCATTTCCCACACACACACACCCACATACCCACCCATTTCCCACACACACACACCCACATACCCACCCATTTCCCTGACACACACACCCCGCCCACACACACCCATTTCCCTCACAGACACCCCCATTTCCCACAAACCCGCCCACACTCATCCCCATTTCCCACAAACCCGCCCACACTCATCCCCATTTCCCACACACCCGCCCACACTCATCCCCATTTCCCACACACCCACCCACACACACCCCTATTTCCCACACACACACCCCGCCCACCCCTACACCCCATTTCCCACATACACACCCACACACCCGCCCACACACACCCCTATTTCCCACACACACACACCCGCCCACACACACCCATTTCCCTCACACACACACCCATTTCCTGCAGACACCACACACCCGCCCACACACACACCCATTTCCCACACACACACACCCACACACCCCGACCACACACACCTCCATTTCCCACACACACCCCTGCCCACACCCACCCATTTTCCTCACACACACACCCGCCCAGATACACCCATTTCCCTCTCACACACAAACACCCGCCCACACACACGCACCCATTTCCCTCACACACATGCACCTGCCCGCGCACACCCCCATTCCCCACACACACACCTATTTCCCTCACGCACACATACCCCTGCCCACTCACACCCATTTCCCTCACACACACCCCCGGCAACATACACCCATTTCCCTCACACACACACACCCCCGCCCACACACACCCATTTCCCTCACACACGCACACACCCATTTCCCCCCACACACTCTCACACACATACCCCCACCCATACACACCATTTCCCTCACACACAATTACACACACACACCCATTTCCCTGACACACATACACACCCGCCCACACACACACCCATTTCCCTCACACACACACACCCGTCCACACACACCCGCGCACATACACCCATTTTCCTCACACACACACACCCACCCACACGCACATACACCCATTTCTCTCTCTCTCAAATACACACACATTTCCCTCTCTCTCACACACACCCCCACTTCCCTCTCTCTCTCTGACACACACCCATTTCCCTCTCTTTCTCTCACACACACCCATTTCCCTCTCTCACACACACCCATTTTCCTCTCTCACACACACCCATTTCCTCCTCTCTCACACACACCCATTTCCTCCTCTCTCACACACACATACACACCCATTTCCCTCTCTCTCACACACACACACCAATTTCCCTCTCTCACACACACCCATTTCCTCCTCTCTCACACACACATACACACCCATTTCCCTCTCTCTCACACACACACTCATTTCCCCCTCTCTCTCACACACAAACCCATTTGCCTCTCACACACACATTCACCAACACCTCCATTTCACTCTCACGCACACACCCATTTTCCCCCTCTCACACACACACCCATTTCCTTCTCACACACATACACACCCATTTCACCCTCTCTCACACACACTCATTTCCCCCTCTCTCACACACAACCATTTCCCACACTTTCACACACACACACAGCCATTTCCCTCTCTCTCACACACACACACCCATTTCCCTCTCTCTCACATGCACACACACACCCATTTCCCTCTCTCTCACATTCACACACACACCCATTTCCCACTCTCTCTCACACGCGCACACCCACACCCATTTCCCTCTCTCTCTCACACACACACACAGCCATTGCCCTCTCTCTCTCACACATACACATTTCCCTCTCATACACACATACACTTCCCACTCTCTCTCTCACACACACACCCACATCCATTTCCCACTCTCTCTCACACACACACACAGTCATTGCCCTCTCTCTCTCACACACACACATCTCCCTCTCATACACACACACATTTCCCTCTCTCTCACATGCACACACACACCCATTTCACTCTCTCTCACATTCACACACACACCCATTTCCCACACTCTCTCACACACGCACACCCACACCCATTTCCCTCTCTCTCTTTCACACACACACAGCCATTGCCCTCTCTCTCTCACACATACACATTTCCCTCTCATACACACATACACTTCCCTCTCTCTCACACACACACAAACATTTCCCTCTCTCTCACACACACACACCCATTTCCCTCTCTCTCTCTCTCACACACACACCCATTTCCCTCTCTCTCTCTCACACACACACATTTCCCTCTCTCTCACACACACATACACCCATTTCCCTCTCTCTCTCACACACACACACCCATTTGCCTCTCTCTCTCTCACACACACACACATTTCCTCTCTCTCACACACACACCCATTTCCCTCTCTCTCTCTCTCACACACACACATATTTCCTCTCTCTCACACACACACCCATTTCCCTCTCTCTCTCTCACACACACACCCATTTCCCCCACTCTCACACACACACGCACCAATTTCCCTCTCTCTCACACACACACACCCATTTCCCTCTCTCTCACACACACACATTTCCCTCTCTCTCTCACACACACACACATTTCCCTCTCTCACACACACACACACCCATTTCCCTCTCTCTCTCTCACACACACACCCATTTCCCTCTCTCGCTCACACTCACACACACATTTCCCCCTCTCTCTCACACACACACACACATTTCCCTCTCTCTCTCACACACACACACCCATTTCCCTCTCTCTCACACACATACACACACACCCATTTCCCTCTCTCACAAACACACACACACACACACTCATTTCCCTCTCACTCACACATCCTCCCATTTCCCTCTCTCTCACACACACCCCCATTTCCCTCTCTCTCACGCACACACACCCATTTCCCCCTCTCTCACACACACACACCCATTTCACTCTCTCTCTCTCTCATACACACACCCGTTTCCCTCTCTCTCTCACACACACATCCATTTCCCTCTCTCTCTCTCACACACACACACACACACACCCATTTCCCTCTCTCTCTCTCACACACACGCACCCATTTCCCTCTCCCTCTCACTCACACACACCCATTTCCCTCTCTCTCTCTCACACACACACACACACACCCATTTCCCTCTCTCTCTCTCTCACACACATACCCATTTCCCTCTCTCTCACACACACACCCACCCATTTCCCTCTCTCTCTCACACACACATTTCCCTATCTCTCTCACACACACACACACCCATTTCCCTCTCTCTCTCTCACACACATACACACCCATTTCCCTCACTCTCTCACACACACACATTTCCCTCTCTCTCACGCACACACATACACCCATTTCCCTCTCTCTCTCACACACACACACACACACCCATTTCCTCTCTCTCACACACACACCCATTTCCCTCTCTCTCAAAAACACGCACGCACACATATTTCCCTCTCTCTCACACCCCGACCCACACACATCCATTTCCCGCACACAAACACATCCCCGCCCAGACACACACACCCATTTCCCCCTCTCTCTCTCACACACACATTTTCCTCTCTCACACACACACACACCCATTTCCCTCTCTCTCACACACACACACCCATTTCCCTCTCTCTCACACACACACATACACCCATTTCCCTCTCTCTCTCTCTCACACACATACCCATTTCCCTCTCTCTCACACACACACCCACCCATTTCCCTCTCTCTCTCACACACACATTTCCCTATCTCTCTCACACACACACACACCCATTTCCCTCTCTCTCTCACACACACATACACACCCATTTCCCTCACTCTCTCACACACACACATTTCCCTCTCTCTCACGCACACACATACACCCATTTCCTCTCTCTCACACACACACCCATTTCCCTCTCTCTCAAAAACACGCACGCACACATATTTCCCTCTCTCTCACACCCCGACCCACACACATCCATTTCCCGCACACAAACACATCCCCGCCCAGACACACACACCCATTTCCCCCTCTCTCTCTCACACACACATTTTCCTCTCTCACACACACACACACCCATTTCCCTCTCTCTCACACACACACACCCATTTCCCTCTCTCTCACACACACACATACACCCATTTCCCTCTCTCTCTCTCACACACACACCCATTTCCTCTCTCACACACACACACACACACATTTCCCTCTCTCTCTCACACACACACATCCAATTCCCTCTCTCTCTCTCTCACACACACACACACCCATTTCCCTCTCTCTCTCTCACACACACACACCCATTTCCCTCTCTCTCACACACACACACACCCATTTCCCTCTCTCTCTCTCACACACACACACACCCATTTCCCTCTCTCTCTCTCACACACACACACCCATTTCCCTCTCTCTCACGCACACACACCCATTTCCCTCTCTCTCACACCCCGACCCACACACGTCCATTTCCCGCACACAAACACATCCCCGCCCAGACACACACACCCATTTCCCCCTCTCTCTCACACACACACATTTTCCTCTCTCTCTCTCTCACACACACACACCCATTTTCCTCTCTCTCTCACACACACACCCATTTCCCTCCCTCTCACACACACACATACACCCATTTCCCTCTCTCTCTCACACGCACACACCCATTTCCTCTCTCACACACACACACCCTTTTCCCTCTCTGTCAAAAACACGCACACACACACATTTCCCTCTCTCTCACACACCCACCCCCACCCACACACATCCATTTCTCTCACACAAACACATCCCCGCCCAGACAGACACACCCATTTCCCTCTCTCACACATACACACAGACATTTCCCCCACTCTCACACACACACGCACCAATTTCCATCTCTCTAACGCACACACACCCATTTCCCTCTCTCTCTCACACACACCCATTTCCCTCTCTCTCTCACACACACACATTTCCCTCTCTCTCACACACACACACACATTTCCCTCTCTCTCACACACACACACCCATTTCCCTCTCTATCTCTCTCACACACACACCCATTTCCCTCTCTCTCACACACACACACCCATTTCCCTCTCTCGCTCACACACACACACACATTTCCCCCTCTCTCACACACACACACACACCCATTTTCCTCTCTCTCTCTCACACACACACACACACCCATTTCCCTCTCTCTCTCACACACACACACACCCATTTCCCTCTCTCACAAACACACGCACACACACACACTCATTTCCCTCTCACTCACACATCCTCCCATTTCCCTCTCTCTCACACACACACCCATTTCCCTCTCTCTCACGCACACACACCCATTTCCCCCTCTCTCACACACACACACCCATTTCCCCCTCTCTCACACACACACCCCCATTTCCCTCTCTCTCACACACACACACCCATTTCCCTCTCTCTCTCTCTCACACACACACCCATTTCCCTCTCTCTCTCACACACACACACACCCATTTCCCTCTCTCACAAACACACACACACACTCATTTCCCTCTCACTCACACATCCTCCCATTTCCCTCGCTGTCACACACACCCCCATTTCCCTCTCTCTCACGCACACACACCCATTTCCCTCTCTCTCACACACACACACACTCTTTTCCCCCTCTCTCACACACACACCCATTTCCCCCTCTCTGTCTCTCACACACACACACACACACACCCATTTCCCTCTCTCTCACACACACACACACACACTCTTTTTCCCCCTCTCTCACACACACACCCATTTCCCCCTCTCTGTCTCTCACACACACACACCCATTTCTCTCTCTCTCACACACACATTTCCCTCTCTCTCACACACACACATACACCCATTTTCCTGTCTCTCTCTCACACACACACCCATTTCTCTCTCTCACAGACACACCCATTTCCCTCTCTCTCAAAAACACACACACACATTTCCATCTCTCTCTCACACTCCCACCCACACACATCCATTTCCCTCACACAAACACATCCCCGCCCAGACACACACACCCATTTCCCCCTCTCTCACACACACACCCATTTCCCTCTCTCTCTCACACACACACACACCCAATTCCCTCTCTCTCTCACACACACACATACACCCATTTCCCTCTCTCTCTCACACACACACACACACCCATTTCCTCTCTCTCACACACACACCCATTTCCCTCTCTCTCAGAAACATGCACACACACATTTCCCTCTCTCTCACCACCCACCCCCACCCACACACATCCATTTCCCTCACACAAACACAACCCCGCCCAGACACACACACCCATTTCCCTCTCTCACACACGCACCCATTTCCCCCTCTGTCACACACACACACCCATTTCCCCCTCTCTCACACACACACCCATTTCCCTCTCTCACACACACACACACCCCCATTTCCCCTTCTCTCTCACACACACACCCATTTCCCTCTCTCTCTCACACACACACACCCATTTCCCTCTCTCTCTCAAACACACACACACACATTTTTCCCTCTCTCTCTCACACACACACACACCCATTTCCCCTTCTCTCTCACACACACACACCCATTTCGCTCTCTCTCTCAAACACACACACACACATTTTTCCCTCTCTCTCTCACACACACACACCCATTTCCCTCTCTCTCTCAAACACACACACACACATTTTTCCCTCTCTCTCTCACACACACACACACCCATTTCCCCTTCTCTCTCACACACACACACCCATTTCCCTCTCTCTCTCAAACACACACACACACATTTTTCCCTCTCTCTCACACACACACACCCATTTCCATCTCTCTCTCACACACACACCCATTTCCCTCTCTCTCTCACACACACACACCCATTTCCCTCTCTCTCACACACACACACCCATTTCCATCTCTCTCTCACACACACACCCATTTCCCTCGCTGTCACACACACCCCCATTTCCCTCTCTCTCACGCACACACACCCATTTCCCTCTCTCTCACACACACACACACTCTTTTCCCCCTCTCTCACACACACACCCATTTCCCCCTCTCTGTCTCTCACACACACACACACACCCATTTCCCTCTCTCTCACACACACACACACACTCTTTTCCCCCTCTCTCACACACACACCCATTTCCCCCTCTCTGTCTCTCACACACACACACCCATTTCTCTCTCTCTCACACACACATTTCCCTCTCTCTCACACACACACATACACCCATTTTCCTGTCTCTCTCTCACACACACACCCATTTCTCTCTCTCACAGACACACCCATTTCCCTCTCTCTCAAAAACACACACACACATTTCCATCTCTCTCTCACACTCCCACCCACACACATCCATTTCCCTCACACAAACACATCCCCGCCCAGACACACACACCCATTTCCCCCTCTCTCACACACACACCCATTTCCCTCTCTCTCTCACACACACACACACCCAATTCCCTCTCTCTCTCACACACACACATACACCCATTTCCCTCTCTCTCTCACACACACACACACACCCATTTCCTCTCTCTCACACACACACCCATTTCCCTCTCTCTCAGAAACATGCACACACACATTTCCCTCTCTCTCACCACCCACCCCCACCCACACACATCCATTTCCCTCACACAAACACAACCCCGCCCAGACACACACACCCATTTCCCTCTCTCACACACGCACCCATTTCCCCCCTCTGTCACACACACACACCCATTTCCCCCTCTCTCACACACACACCCATTTCCCTCTCTCACACACACACACACCCCCATTTCCCCTTCTCTCTCACACACACACCCATTTCCCTCTCTCTCTCACACACACACACCCATTTCCCTCTCTCTCTCAAACACACACACACACATTTTTCCCTCTCTCTCTCACACACACACACACCCATTTCCCCCCTTCTCTCGCACACACACACACCCATTTCGCTCTCCTCTCTCAAACACACACACACACATTTTTCCCTCTCTCTCTCACACACACACACCCATTTCCCTCTCTCTCTCAAACACACACACACACATTTTTCCCTCTCTCTCTCACACACACACACACCCATTTCCCTTCTCTCTCACACACACACACCCATTTCCCTCTCTCTCTCAAACACACACACACACATTTTTCCCTCTCTCTCACACACACACAGCCATTTCCATCTCTCTCTCACACACACACCCATTTCCCTCTCTCTCTCACACACACACACCCATTTCCCTCTCTCTCACACACACACACCCATTTCCATCTCTCTCTCACACACACCCATTTCCCTCTCTCTCTCACACACACACCCATTTCCCTCTCTCTCTCACACACACACACCCATTTCCCTCTCTCTCTCAAACACACACACACACATTTTTCCCTCTCTCTCACACACACACAGCCATTTCCATCTCTCTCTCACACTCACACCCATTTCCCTCTCTCACACACACCTGTTTCCCTCTTTCACACACACACACCCATTTCCCTCTATCTCTCTCACACACACACTCATTTCCCTTTGTCTCTCACACACATATCCATTTCCCTCTCTCACACACACAGCCCCATTTCCCTCTCTCTCACACACACACCCATTTCCCTCTCTCTCACGCACACACACCCATTTCCCTCTCTCTCTCACACACACACCCATTTCCCTTTCTCTCTCACACACACCCGTTTCCCTCTCTCACACACACCCCCATTTCCCTCTGTCTTACACACACACACCCATTTCCCTCTCTCTCACACACACACCCATTTCCCTCTATCATACACAGAAATTCCCATTTCCCTCTCTCTATCTTTCACACACACATCCCCACTCATCCACACAAGCCCATTTCCCTGACAAACACACCCCGCCCACACACCCATCCCAACCACCCACACACCCATCCGCACCCACATACGCAGTTCCGTGCCCCACACACACCTATACACAACCACCCTCCATGCTGCCACACACACACCCCCATTTCCCTGACACACACCTCCCCAAACGCCCATGCACACACTTTCTCTGACACAATTTCACCCATACATACACACACCATGCACCAAGCCCTCCTGTCCCCCGCCCACCCGACTCACCAATGTAATCGAAGCAGCCAGGAGCCAGGCGTTCCGGGAGGTGGGAAGCAAACAGGAAACACGTGAGGAAGGCAAAGGCCAAGTGATGGTAATGTGCAGGCACAGCATCATTCTGACTACAG